>NC_134354.1:265053944-265216253 GCF_048569485.1 Anomaloglossus baeobatrachus | reverse complement strand
TAGACGCAGACAGACGCAGACAGACGCAGACAGACGTAGACAGACGTAGACGTAGACAGACGTAGACAGACGTAGACGCAGACAGACGTAGACAGACGTAGACGCAGACAGACGTAGACAGACGTAGACGCAGACAGACGTAGACAGGACGTAGACGCAGACAGACGTAGACAGACGTAGACGCAGACAGACGAAGACGCAGACAGACGCAGACAGACGCAGACAGACGTAGACAGACGTAGACAGACGCAGACAGATGTAGACGCAGACAGATGTAGACGCAGACAGATGTAGACGCAGACAGACGTAGACGCAGACAGACGCAGACAGACGTAGACAGACGTAGACGTAGACAGACGCAGACAGATGTAGACGCAGACAGACGCAGACAGACGCAGACAGACGTAGACAGACGTAGACGCAGACAGACGCAGACAGACGCAGATAGACGTAGAAAGACGTAGACGCAGATAGACGTAGACAGACGTAGACAGACGTAGACAGACGTAGACAGACGTAGACGTAGACAGACGTAGACGCAGACAGACGTAAACGTAGACAGACGCAGACAGACGTAGACGCAGACAGACGTAGACAGACGTAGACGCAGACAGACGTAGACAGACGTAGACGCAGACAGACGTAGACGCAGACAGACGTAGACAGACGTAGAGACGCAGACAGACATAGACAGACGTAGACGCAGACAGGACGCAGACAGACGTAGACAGACGTAGACGCAGACAGACGTAGACAGACGTAGACGCAGACAGACGTAGACAGACGTAGACAGACGTAGACGCAGACAGACTAGACAGACGTAGACAGACGTAGACGCAGACAGACGTAGACAGACGTAGACGCAGACAGACGTAGACAGACGTAGACGCAGACAGACGTAGACAGACGTAGACGCAGACAGACGTAGACAGACGTAGGACGTAGACAGACGTAGACAGACGTAGACGCAGACAGACGTAGACAGACGTAGACGCAGACACGACGTTGACAGACGTAGACGCAGACAGACGTAGACGCAGACAGACGTAGACAGACGTAGACGCAGACAGACGTAGACAGATGTAGACGCAGACAGACAAAGACAGACGTAGACAGACGTAGACGCAGACAGACGTAGACAGACGTAGACAGACGTAGACGCAGACAGACGTAGACAGACGTAGACGCAGACAGACGTAGACAGACGTAGACGCAGACAGACGTAGACAGACGTAGACGCAGACAGACGTAGACAGACGTAGACGCAGACAGACGTAGACAGACGTAGACGCAGACAGACGTAGAAGCAGACAGACGTAGACAGACGCAGACAGACGTAGACAGATATAGACAGACGTAGACAGACGCAGACAGACGCAGACAGACGTAGACGCAGACAGACGTAGACAGACGTAGACGCAGACAGACGTAGACAGACGCAGACAGACGTAGACGTAGACAGACGCAGACAGATGTAGACGCAGACAGACGTAGACGCAGACAGACGCAGACAGATGTAGACGCAGACAGACGTAGACGCAGACAGACGTAGACAGACGTAGACGTAGACAGACGTAGACGTAGACAGACGTAGACGTAGACAGACGTAGACGTAGACAGACGTAGACGCAGACAGACGTAGACAGACGTAGACGCAGACAGACGTAGACAGACGTAGACGCAGACAGACGTAGACAGACGTAGACGCAGACAGACGTAGACAGACGTAGACGCAGACAGACGTAGACAGACGCAGACAGACGTAGACGTAGACAGACGCAGACAGATGTAGACGCAGACAGACGTAGACGCAGACAGACGCAGACAGATGTAGACGCAGACAGACGTAGACGCAGATAGACGTAGACAGACGTAGACGTAGACAGACGTAGACGTAGACAGACGTAGACGCAGACAGACGCAGACAGACGTAGACGCAGACAGACGTAGACAGACGTAGACGCAGACAGACGTAGACAGACGTAGACGCAGACAGACGTAGACGCAGGCAGACGTAGACAGACGTAGATGTAGACAGATGTAGACGCAGACAGACGTAGATGTAGACAGACGTAGACGCAGACAGACGTAGACGCAGACAGACGTAGACAGACGTAGACGCAGACAGACGTAGACAGACGTAGACGCAGACAGACGTAGACAGACGTAGACGCAGACAGACGTAGACAGACGTAGACGCAGACAGACGTAGACAGACGTAGACGCAGACAGACGTAGACAGACGTAGACGCAGACAGACGTAGACAGACGTAGACAGACGTAGACGCAGACAGACGCAGACAGACGCAGACAGACGTAGACAGACGTAGACAGACGCAGACAGATGTAGACGCAGACAGATGTAGACGCAGACAGATGTAGACGCAGACAGACGTAGACGCAGACAGACGCAGACAGACGTAGACAGACGTAGACGTAGACAGACGCAGACAGATGTAGACGCAGACAGACGCAGACAGACGCAGACAGACGTAGACAGACGTAGACGCAGACAGACGCAGACAGACGCAGATAGACGTAGAAAGACGTAGACGCAGATAGACGTAGACAGACGTAGACAGACGTAGACAGACGTAGACAGACGTAGACGTAGACAGACGTAGACGCAGACAGACGTAAACGTAGACAGACGCAGACAGACGTAGACGCAGACAGACGTAGACAGACGTAGACGCAGACAGACGTAGACAGACGTAGACGCAGACAGACGTAGACGCAGACAGACGTAGACAGACGTAGACGCAGACAGACATAGACAGACGTAGACGCAGACAGACGCAGACAGACGTAGACAGACGTAGACGCAGACAGACGTAGACAGACGTAGACGCAGACAGACGTAGACAGACGTAGACAGACGTAGACAGACGCAGACAGACGCAGACAGACGCAGACAGACGTAGACGCAGACAGACATAGACAGACGTAGACGCAGACAGACGCAGACAGACGTAGACAGACGTAGACGCAGACAGACGTAGACAGACGTAGACGCAGACAGACGTAGACAGACGTAGACGCAGACAGACGTAGACAGACGTAGACAGACGTAGACGCAGACAGACGTAGACAGACGTAGACAGACGTAGACGCAGACAGACGTAGACAGACGTAGACGCAGACAGACGTAGACAGACGTAGACGCAGACAGACGTAGACAGACGTAGACGCAGACAGACGCAGACAGACGTAGACAGACGTAGACGCAGACAGACGTAGACAGACGTAGACGCAGACAGACGTAGACGCAGACAGACGTAGACAGACGTAGACGCAGACAGACATAGACAGACGTAGACGCAGACAGACGCAGACAGACGTAGACAGACGTAGACGCAGACAGACGTAGACAGACGTAGACGCAGACAGACGTAGACAGACGTAGACAGACGTAGACAGACGCAGACAGACGCAGACAGACGCAGACAGACGTAGACGCAGACAGACATAGACAGACGTAGACGCAGACAGACGCAGACAGACGTAGACAGACGTAGACGCAGACAGACGTAGACAGACGTAGACGCAGACAGACGTAGACAGACGTAGACAGACGTAGACGCAGACAGACGTAGACAGACGTAGACAGACGTAGACGCAGACAGACGTAGACAGACGTAGACAGACGTAGACGCAGACAGACGTAGACAGACGTAGACGCAGACAGACGTAGACAGACGTAGACGCAGACAGACGTAGACAGACGTAGACGCAGACAGACGTAGACAGACGTAGACGCAGACAGACGTAGACAGACGTAGACGCAGACAGACGTAGACAGACGTAGACGCAGACAGACGTAGACAGACGTAGACGCAGACAGACGTAGACAGACGTAGACGCAGACAGACAAAGACAGACGTAGACAGACGTAGACGCAGACAGACGTAGACAGACGTAGACAGACGTAGACAGACGTAGACGCAGACAGACGTAGACAGACGTAGACGCAGACAGACGTAGACAGACGTAGACGCAGACAGACGTAGACAGACGTAGACGCAGACAGACGTAGACAGACGTAGACGCAGACAGACGTAGACAGACGTAGACGCAGACAGACGTAGACAGACGTAGACGCAGACAGACGTAGACAGACGTAGACGCAGACAGACGTAGACAGACGCAGACAGACGTAGACAGATATAGACAGACGTAGACAGACGCAGACAGACGCAGACAGACGTAGACGCAGACAGACGTAGACAGACGTAGACGCAGACAGACGTAGACAGACGTAGACGCAGACAGACGTAGACAGACGCAGACAGACGTAGACGTAGACAGACGCAGACAGATGTAGACGCAGACAGACGTAGACGCAGACAGACGCAGACAGATGTAGACGCAGACAGACGTAGACGCAGATAGACGTAGACAGACGTAGACGTAGACAGACGTAGACGTAGACAGACGTAGACGCAGACAGACGCAGACAGACGTAGACGCAGACAGACGTAGACAGACGTAGACGCAGACAGACGTAGACAGACGTAGACGCAGACAGACGTAGACGCAGGCAGACGTAGACAGACGTAGATGTAGACAGATGTAGACGCAGACAGACGTAGATGTAGACAGACGTAGACGCAGACAGACGTAGACGCAGACAGACGTAGACAGACGTAGACGCAGACAGACGTAGACAGACGTAGACGTAGACAGACGTAGACGCAGACAGACGTAGACAGACGTAGACGCAGACAGACGTAGACAGACGTAGACGCAGACAGACGTAGACAGACGTAGACGCAGACAGACGTAGACAGACGTAGACGCAGACAGACGTAGACAGACGTAGACGCAGACAGACGTAGACAGACGTAGACGCAGACAGACGTAGACAGACGTAGACGCAGACAGACGTAGACAGACGCAGACAGACGTAGACAGATATAGACAGACGTAGACAGACGCAGACAGACGCAGACAGACGTAGACGCAGACAGACGTAGACAGACGTAGACGCAGACAGACGTAGACAGACGTAGACGCAGACAGACGTAGACAGACGCAGACAGACGTAGACGTAGACAGACGCAGACAGATGTAGACGCAGACAGACGTAGACGCAGACAGACGCAGACAGATGTAGACGCAGACAGACGTAGACAGACGTAGACGCAGACAGACGTAGACAGACGTAGACGCAGACAGACGTAGACAGACGTAGACGCAGACAGACGTAGACAGACGTAGACGCAGACAGACGTAGACAGACGCAGACAGACGTAGACAGATATAGACAGACGTAGACAGACGCAGACAGACGCAGACAGACGCAGACAGACGTAGACAGACGTAGACGCAGACAGACGTAGACAGACGTAGACGCAGACAGACAAAGACAGACGTAGACAGACGGAGACGCAGACAGACGTAGACGCAGACAGACGTAGACAGACGTAGACGCAGACAGACGCAGACAGACGTAGACAGACGTAGACGCAGACAGACGTAGACAGACGTAGACGCAGACAGACGTAGACAGACGTAGACGCAGACAGACGTAGACAGACGTAGACGCAGACAGACGTAGACAGATATAGACAGACGTAGACAGACGCAGACAGACGCAGACAGACGTAGACGCAGACAGACGTAGACAGACGTAGACGCAGACAGACGTAGACAGACGTAGACGCAGACAGACGTAGACAGACGTAGACGCAGACAGACGTAGACAGACGTAGACGCAGACAGACGTAGACAGATATAGACAGACGTAGACAGACGCAGACAGACGCAGACAGACGTAGACGCAGACAGACGTAGACGCAGATAGACGTAGACGCAGACAGACATAGACAGACGTAGACGCAGACAGACGTAGACAGACGTAGACGCAGACAGACGTAGACAGACGTAGACGCAGACAGACGTAGACAGACGTAGACGCAGACAGACGTAGACAGACGTAGACGCAGACAGACGTAGACAGACGTAGACGCAGACAGACGTAGACAGACGTAGACGCAGACAGACGTAGACGCAGACAGACGCAGACAGACGTAGACAGACGTAGACGGACATAGACAGACGTAGACAGACGTAGACAGACGCAGACAGATGTAGACGCAGACAGATGTAGACGCAGACAGATGTAGACGCAGACAGACGTAGACGCAGACAGACGCAGACAGACGTAGACAGACGTAGACGTAGACAGACGCAGACAGATGTAGACGCAGACAGACGCAGACAGACGCAGACAGACGTAGACAGACGTAGACGCAGACAGACGCAGACAGACGCAGATAGACGTAGAAAGACGTAGACGCAGATAGACGTAGACAGACGTAGACAGACGTAGACAGACGTAGACGTAGACAGACGTAGACGCAGACAGACGCAGACAGACGTAGACAGACGTAGACGCAGACAGACGTAGACAGACGTAGACGCAGACAGACGTAGACAGACGTAGACGCAGACAGACGTAGACAGACGTAGACAGACGTAGACAGACGTAGACGCAGACAGACGTAGACAGACGTAGACAGACGTAGACGCAGACAGACGTAGACAGACGTAGACAGACGTAGACGCAGACAGACGTAGACAGACGTAGACGCAGACAGACGTAGACAGACGTAGACGCAGACAGACGTAGACAGACGTAGACGCAGACAGACGTAGACAGACGTAGACGCAGACAGACGTAGACAGACGTAGACGCAGACAGACGTAGACAGACGTAGACGCAGACAGACGTAGACAGACGCAGACAGACGTAGACAGACGCAGACAGACGTAGACAGACGTAGACGCAGACAGACGTAGACAGACGTAGACGCAGACAGACGTAGACAGACGTAGACGCAGACAGACAAAGACAGACGTAGACAGACGTAGACGCAGACAGACGTAGACAGACGTAGACAGACGTAGACGCAGACAGACGTAGACAGACGTAGACGCAGACAGACGTAGACAGACGTAGACGCAGACAGACGTAGACAGACGTAGACGCAGACAGACGTAGACGCAGACAGACGCAGACAGACGTAGACAGACGTAGACGGACGTAGACAGACGTAGACAGACGTAGACAGACGCAGAAAGATGTAGACGCAGACAGATGTAGACGCAGACAGATGTAGACGGAGACAGACGTAGACGCAGACAGACGCAGACAGACGTAGACAGACGTAGACGTAGACAGACGCAGACAGACGCAGACAGACGTAGACGCAGACAGACGCAGACAGACGCAGATAGACGTAGACGCAGACAGACGCAGACAGACGCAGATAGACGTAGAAAGACGTAGACGCAGATAGACGTAGACAGACGTAGACAGACGTAGACGCAGACAGACGTAGACAGACGTAGACGCAGACAGACAAAGACAGACGTAGACAGACGGAGACGCAGACAGACGTAGACGCAGACAGATGTAGACGCAGACAGACGTAGACAGACGTAGACAGACGTAGACAGACGCAGAACGATGTAGACAGACCCAGACAGACGTAAACGTAGACAGACGCAGACAGATGTAGACGCAGACAGACGTAGACAGACGTAGACGCAGACAGACGTAGACAGACGTAGACGCAGACAGACGTAGACAGACGTAGACGCAGACAGACGTAGACGCAGACAGACGTAGACGCAGACAGACGTAGACGCAGACAGACGTAGACAGACGTAGACGCAGACAGACGTAGACAGACGTAGACGCAGACAGACGTAGAAGCAGACAGACGTAGACGCAGGCAGACGTAGACAGACGTAGATGTAGACAGACGTAGACGCAGACAGACGTAGATGTAGACAGACGTAGACGCAGACAGACGTAGACAGACGTAGAAGCAGACAGACGTAGACGCAGGCAGACGTAGACAGACGTAGATGTAGACAGACGTAGATGTAGACAGACGTAGACGCAGACAGACGTAGACGCAGACAGACGTAGACAGACGTAGACGCAGGCAGACGTAGACGCAGGCAGACGTAGACGCAGACAGACGTAGACGCAGACAGACGTAGACGCAGACAGACGCAGACAGACGTAGACGCAGACAGACGTAGACAGACGTAGACAGACGTAGACAGACGTAGATGTAGACAGACGTAGACAGACGTAGACGCAGACAGACGTAGACAGACGTAGACGCAGACAGACGTAGACAGACGTAGACGCAGACAGACGTAGACGCAGACAGACGTAGACAGACGTAGACGCAGACAGACGTAGACAGACGTAGACGCAGACAGACGTAGACAGACGTAGACGCAGACAGACGTAGACAGACGTAGACGCAGACAGACGTAGACAGACGTAGACGTAGACAGACGTAGACGTAGACAGACGTATACGCAGACAGACGTAGACGCAGACAGACGTAGACGCAGACAGACGTAGACAGACGCAGACGCAGACAGACGTAGACGCAGACAGACGTAGACAGACGTAGACGCAGACAGACGTAGAAAGACGTAGACGCAGATAGACGTAGACAGACGTAGACGTAGACAGACGTAGACGCAGACAGACGTAGACAGACGTAGACAGACGCAGACAGACGTAGACGTAGACAGACGTAGACGCAGACAGACGTAGACGGATATAGACGCAGACAGACGTAGACGCAGACAGACGTAGACGCAGGCAGACGTAGACAGACGTAGATGTAGACAGACGTAGACGCAGACAGACGTAGACGCAGGCAGACGTAGACAGACGTAGATGTAGACAGACGTAGACGCAGACAGATGTAGATGTAGACAGACGTAGACGCAGACAGACGTAGACAGACGTAGACGCAGACAGACGTAGACAGACGTAGACGCAGACAGACGTAGACAGACGTAGACGCAGACAGACGCAGACAGACGCAGATAGACGTAGAAAGACGTAGACGCAGATAGACGTAGACAGACGTAGACGTAGACAGACGTAGACGCAGACAGACGTAGACGCAGACAGACGCAGACAGACGTAGACAGACGTAGACAGACGCAGACAGACGTAGACAGACGCAGACAGACGTAGACGTAGACAGACGCAGACAGATGTAGACGCAGACAGACGTAGACGCAGACAGACGCAGACAGACGTAGACGCAGACAGACGTAGACGCAGATAGACGTAGACAGACGTAGACGTAGACAGACGTAGACGTAGACAGACGTAGACGCAGACAGACGCAGACAGACGTAGACGCAGACAGACGTAGACAGACGTAGACGCAGACAGACGTAGACGGACATAGACGCAGACAGACGTAGACGCAGACAGACGTAGACGCAGGCAGACGTAGACGTAGACAGACGTAGACGTAGACAGACGTAGACGCAGACAGACGCAGACAGACGTAGACGCAGACAGACGTAGACAGACGTAGACGCAGACAGACGTAGACGGACATAGACGCAGACAGACGTAGACGCAGACAGACGTAGACGCAGGCAGACGTAGACAGACGTAGACAGACGTAGATGTAGACAGACGTAGATGTAGACAGACGTAGATGTAGACAGACGTAGACGCAGACAGACGTAGACGCAGACAGACGCAGACAGACGTAGACAGACGTAGACGCAGACAGACGTAGACGCAGGCAGACGTAGACAGACGTAGATGTAGACAGATGTAGACGCAGACAGACGTAGACGTAGACAGACGTAGACGCAGACAGACGTAGACAGACGTAGACGCAGACAGACGTAGAAGCAGACAGACGTAGACGCAGGCAGACGTAGACAGACGTAGATGTAGACAGACGTAGATGTAGACAGACGTAGATGTAGACAGACGTAGACGCAGACAGACGTAGACAGACGTAGACAGACGTAGACGCAGGCAGACGTAGACGCAGACAGACGTAGACGCAGACAGACGTAGACGCAGACAGACGTAGACGCAGACAGACGCAGACAGACGTAGACGCAGACAGACGTAGACAGACGTAGACAGACGTAGACAGACGCAGACAGACGTAGACAGACGTAGACAGACGTAGACAGACGTAGACGTAGACAGACGTAGACAGACGTAGACGTAGACAGACGTAGACGCAGACAGACGTAGACAGACGTAGACGCAGACAGACGTAGACAGACGTAGACGCAGACAGACGTAGACGCAGAAAGACGTAGACAGACGTAGACGCAGACAGACGTAGACAGACGTAGACGCAGACAGACGTAGACAGACGTAGACGCAGACAGACGTAGACAGACGTAGACGCAGACAGACGTAGACAGATGTAGACGTAGACAGACGTAGACGCAGACAGACGTAGACAGACGTAGACGCAGACAGACGTAGACAGACGTAGACGCAGACAGACGTAGACAGACGTAGACGCAGACAGACGTAGACGCAGACAGACGTAGACGCAGACAGACGTAGACGCAGACAGACGTAGACAGACGCAGACGCAGACAGACGTAGACGCAGACAGACGTAGACAGACGTAGACGCAGACAGACGTAGACAGACGTAGACGCAGACAGACGTAGACAGACGTAGACGCAGACAGACGTAGACAGACGTAGACGCAGACAGACGTAGACAGACGTAGACGTAGACAGACGTAGACGCAGACAGACGTAGACAGACGTAGACGTAGACGCAGACAGACGTAGACAGACGTAGACGCAGACAGACGTAGACAGACGTAGACGCAGACAGACGTAGACGCAGGCAGACGTAGACGCAGGCAGACGTAAATGTAGACAGACGTAGACGCAGACGCAGACAGACGTAGACAGACGTAGACGTAGACAGACGTAGACGCAGACAGACGTAGACGCAGACAGACGTAGACGTAGACAGACGTAGACGCAGACAGACGTAGACAGACGTAGACAGACGTAGACGCAGACAGACGCAGACAGACGTAGACAGACGTAGACGCAGGCAGACGTAGACAGACGTAGATGTAGACAGACGTAGACGCAGACAGACGTAGACGCAGACAGACGTAGACGCAGACAGACGTAGACGCAGACACACGCAGACAGACGTAGACGCAGACAGACGTAGACGCAGACAGACGCAGACAGACGCAGACAGACGTAGACAGACGCAGAGAGACGTAGACGCAGAGAGACGTAGACGCAGAGAGACGTAGACGCAGAGAGACGTAGACGCAGAGAGACGTAGACGCAGACAGACGCAGACAGACGTAGACGCAGACAGACGTAGACGCAGACAGACGTAGACGCAGACAGACGTAGACGCAGACAGACGTAGACAGACGTAGACGCAGACAGACGCAGACAGACGCAGATAGACGTAGAAAGACGTAGACGCAGATAGACGTAGACAGACGTAGACAGACGTAGACGCAGACAGACGTAGACAGACGTAGACGCAGACAGACAAAGACAGACGTAGACAGACGGAGACGCAGACAGACGTAGACGCAGACAGATGTAGACGCAGACAGACGTAGACAGACGTAGACAGACGCAGAACGATGTAGACAGACCCAGACAGACGTAAACGTAGACAGACGCAGACAGATGTAGACGCAGACAGACGTAGACAGACGTAGACGCAGACAGACGTAGACAGACGTAGACGCAGACAGACGTAGACAGACGTAGACGCAGACAGACGTAGACGCAGACAGACGTAGACGCAGACAGACGTAGACGCAGACAGACGTAGACAGACGTAGACGCAGACAGACGTAGACAGACGTAGACGCAGACAGACGTAGAAGTAGACAGACGTAGATGCAGGCAGACGTAGACAGACGTAGATGTAGACAGACGTAGACGCAGACAGACGTAGACGCAGGCAGACGTAGACAGACGTAGATGTAGACAGACGTAGACGCAGACAGACGTAGATGTAGACAGACGTAGACGCAGACAGACGTAGACAGACGTAGAAGCAGACAGACGTAGACGCAGGCAGACGTAGACGCAGACAGACGTAGACAGACGTAGACGCAGGCAGACGTAGACGCAGGCAGACGTAGACGCAGACAGACGTAGACGCAGACAGACGTAGACGCAGACAGACGCAGACAGACGTAGACGCAGACAGACGTAGACAGACGTAGACAGACGTAGATGTAGACAGACGTAGACAGACGTAGACGCAGACAGACGTAGACAGACGTAGACGCAGACAGACGTAGACAGACGTAGACGCAGACAGACGTAGACAGACGTAGACGCAGACAGACGTAGACAGATGTAGACGTAGACAGACGTAGACGCAGACAGACGTAGACAGACGTAGACGCAGACAGACGTAGACAGACGTAGACGCAGACAGACGTAGACAGACGTAGACGCAGACAGACGTAGACGCAGACAGACGTAGACGCAGACAGACGTAGACGCAGACAGACGTAGACAGACGCAGACGCAGACAGACGTAGACGCAGACAGACGTAGACAGACGTAGACGCAGACAGACGTAGACAGACGTAGACGCAGACAGACGTAGACAGACGTAGACGCAGACAGACGTAGACAGACGTAGACGCAGACAGACGTAGACAGACGTAGACGTAGACAGACGTAGACGCAGACAGACGTAGACAGACGTAGACGTAGACGCAGACAGACGTAGACAGACGTAGACGCAGGCAGACGTAGACGCAGACAGACGTAGACGCAGACAGACGTAGACGCAGACAGACGTAGACGCAGACAGACGCAGACAGACGTAGACGCAGACAGACGTAGACAGACGTAGACAGACGTAGACAGACGCAGACAGACGTAGACAGACGTAGACAGACGTAGACAGACGTAGACGTAGACAGACGTAGACAGACGTAGACGTAGACAGACGTAGACGCAGACAGACGTAGACAGACGTAGACGCAGACAGACGTAGACAGACGTAGACGCAGACAGACGTAGACGCAGAAAGACGTAGACAGACGTAGACGCAGACAGACGTAGACAGACGTAGACGCAGACAGACGTAGACAGACGTAGACGCAGACAGACGTAGACAGACGTAGACGCAGACAGACGTAGACAGATGTAGACGTAGACAGACGTAGACGCAGACAGACGTAGACAGACGTAGACGCAGACAGACGTAGACAGACGTAGACGCAGACAGACGTAGACAGACGTAGACGCAGACAGACGTAGACGCAGACAGACGTAGACGCAGACAGACGTAGACGCAGACAGACGTAGACAGACGCAGACGCAGACAGACGTAGACGCAGACAGACGTAGACAGACGTAGACGCAGACAGACGTAGACAGACGTAGACGCAGACAGACGTAGACAGACGTAGACGCAGACAGACGTAGACAGACGTAGACGCAGACAGACGTAGACAGACGTAGACGTAGACAGACGTAGACGCAGACAGACGTAGACAGACGTAGACGTAGACGCAGACAGACGTAGACAGACGTAGACGCAGACAGACGTAGACAGACGTAGACGCAGACAGACGTAGACGCAGGCAGACGTAGACGCAGGCAGACGTAAATGTAGACAGACGTAGACGCAGACGCAGACAGACGTAGACAGACGTAGACGTAGACAGACGTAGACGCAGACAGACGTAGACGCAGACAGACGTAGACGTAGACAGACGTAGACGCAGACAGACGTAGACAGACGTAGACAGACGTAGACGCAGACAGACGCAGACAGACGTAGACAGACGTAGACGCAGGCAGACGTAGACAGACGTAGATGTAGACAGACGTAGACGCAGACAGACGTAGACGCAGACAGACGTAGACGCAGACAGACGTAGACGCAGACACACGCAGACAGACGTAGACGCAGACAGACGTAGACGCAGACAGACGCAGACAGACGCAGACAGACGTAGACAGACGCAGAGAGACGTAGACGCAGAGAGACGTAGACGCAGAGAGACGTAGACGCAGAGAGACGTAGACGCAGAGAGACGTAGACGCAGACAGACGCAGACAGACGTAGACGCAGACAGACGTAGACGCAGACAGACGTAGACGCAGACAGACGTAGACGCAGACAGACGTAGACAGACGTAGACGCAGACAGACGCAGACAGACGCAGATAGACGTAGAAAGACGTAGACGCAGATAGACGTAGACAGACGTAGACAGACGTAGACGCAGACAGACGTAGACAGACGTAGACGCAGACAGACAAAGACAGACGTAGACAGACGGAGACGCAGACAGACGTAGACGCAGACAGATGTAGACGCAGACAGACGTAGACAGACGTAGACAGACGCAGAACGATGTAGACAGACCCAGACAGACGTAAACGTAGACAGACGCAGACAGATGTAGACGCAGACAGACGTAGACAGACGTAGACGCAGACAGACGTAGACAGACGTAGACGCAGACAGACGTAGACAGACGTAGACGCAGACAGACGTAGACGCAGACAGACGTAGACGCAGACAGACGTAGACGCAGACAGACGTAGACAGACGTAGACGCAGACAGACGTAGACAGACGTAGACGCAGACAGACGTAGAAGTAGACAGACGTAGATGCAGGCAGACGTAGACAGACGTAGATGTAGACAGACGTAGACGCAGACAGACGTAGACGCAGGCAGACGTAGACAGACGTAGATGTAGACAGACGTAGACGCAGACAGACGTAGATGTAGACAGACGTAGACGCAGACAGACGTAGACAGACGTAGAAGCAGACAGACGTAGACGCAGGCAGACGTAGACGCAGACAGACGTAGACAGACGTAGACGCAGGCAGACGTAGACGCAGGCAGACGTAGACGCAGACAGACGTAGACGCAGACAGACGTAGACGCAGACAGACGCAGACAGACGTAGACGCAGACAGACGTAGACAGACGTAGACAGACGTAGATGTAGACAGACGTAGACAGACGTAGACGCAGACAGACGTAGACAGACGTAGACGCAGACAGACGTAGACAGACGTAGACGCAGACAGACGTAGACAGACGTAGACGCAGACAGACGTAGACAGATGTAGACGTAGACAGACGTAGACGCAGACAGACGTAGACAGACGTAGACGCAGACAGACGTAGACAGACGTAGACGCAGACAGACGTAGACAGACGTAGACGCAGACAGACGTAGACGCAGACAGACGTAGACGCAGACAGACGTAGACGCAGACAGACGTAGACAGACGCAGACGCAGACAGACGTAGACGCAGACAGACGTAGACAGACGTAGACGCAGACAGACGTAGACAGACGTAGACGCAGACAGACGTAGACAGACGTAGACGCAGACAGACGTAGACAGACGTAGACGCAGACAGACGTAGACAGACGTAGACGTAGACAGACGTAGACGCAGACAGACGTAGACAGACGTAGACGTAGACGCAGACAGACGTAGACAGACGTAGACGCAGACAGACGTAGACGCAGACAGACGTAGACAGACGTAGACGTAGACAGACGTAGACGCAGACAGACGCAGACAGACGTAGACGCAGACAGACGTAGACGCAGACAGACGCAGACAGACGTAGACAGACGTAGATGTAGACAGACGCAGACAGACAGACGTAGACAGACGAAGACGCAGACAGACGTAGACGCAGACAGACGTAGACAGACGTAGACGCAGACAGACGTAGACAGACGTAGACGCAGACAGACGTAGACAGACGTAGACAGACGTAGACGCAGACAGACGTAGACAGACGTAGACGCAGACAGACGTAGACAGACGTAGACGTAGACAGACGCAGACAGACGCAGACAGACGTAGACAGACGTAGATGTAGACAGACGCAGACAGACGTAGACGCAGACAGACGTAGACAGACGAAGACGCAGACAGACGTAGACGCAGACAGACGTAGACAGACGTAGACGCAGACAGACATAGACAGACGTAGACGCAGACAGACGTAGACGCAGACAGACGTAGACGCAGACAGACGTAGACGCAGACAGACGTAGACAGACGTAGACGCAGACAGACGTAGACAGACGTAGACGCAGACAGACGTAGACAGACGTAGACAGACGTAGATGTAGACAGACGCAGACAGACGTAGACGCAGACAGACGTAGACAGACGTAGACGCAGACAGACGTAGACGCAGACAGACGTAGACGCAGACAGACGTAGACAGACGTAGATGTAGACAGACGCAGACAGACGTAGACGCAGACAGACGTAGACGCAGACAGACGTAGACAGACGAAGACGCAGACAGACGTAGACGCAGACAGACGTAGACAGACGTAGACGCAGACAGACATAGACAGACGTAGACGCAGACAGACGTAGACGCAGACAGACGTAGACGCAGACAGACGTAGACGCAGACAGACGTAGACAGACGTAGACGCAGACAGACGTAGACAGACGTAGACGCAGACAGACGTAGACAGACGTAGACAGACGTAGATGTAGACAGACGCAGACAGACGTAGACGCAGACAGACGTAGACAGACGTAGACGCAGACAGACGTAGACGCAGACAGACGTAGACGCAGACAGACGTAGACAGACGTAGATGTAGACAGACGCAGACAGACGTAGACGCAGACAGACGTAGACAGACGTAGACGCAGACAGACGTAGACGCAGACAGACATAGACAGACGTAGACGCAGACAGACGTAGACAGACGTAGACGCAGACAGACGTAGACAGACGTAGACGCAGACAGACGTAGACAGACGTAGACGCAGACAGACGTAGACAGACGTAGACGCAGACAGACGTAGACAGACGTAGACGCAGACAGACGTAGACGCAGACAGACATAGACAGACGTAGACGCAGACAGACGTAGACGCAGACAGACGTAGACGCAGACAGACGTAGACGCAGACAGACGTAGACGTAGACAGACGTAGACAGACGTAGACGTAGACAGACGTAGACGCAGACAGACGTAGACGCAGACAGACGTAGACAGACGTAGACGTAGACAGACGTAGACGCAGACAGACGTAGACAGACGTAGACGCAGACAGACGTAGACAGACGTAGACGCAGACAGACGTAGACAGACGTAGACGCAGACAGACGTAGACAGACGTAGACGCAGACAGACAAAGACAGACGTAGACAGACGGAGACGCAGACAGACGTAGACGCAGACAGATGTAGACGCAGACAGACGCAGACAGACGTAGACGCAGACAGACGTAGACAGACGTAGACGCAGACAGACGTAGAAGTAGACAGACGTAGATGCAGGCAGACGTAGACAGACGTAGATGTAGACAGACGTAGACGCAGACAGACGTAGACGCAGGCAGACGTAGACAGACGTAGATGTAGACAGACGTAGACGCAGACAGACGTAGAAGTAGACAGACGTAGACAGACGGAGACGCAGACAGACGTAGACGCAGACAGATGTAGACGCAGACAGACGCAGACAGACGTAGACAGACGCAGACAGACGTAGACGCAGACAGATGTAGACGCAGACAGACGTAGACAGACGTAGACGTAGACAGACGTAGACGCAGACAGACGTAGACAGACGTAGACGCAGACAGACGTAGACGCAGACAGACGCAGACAGACATAGACGTAGACAGACGTAGACGCAGACAGACGTAGACGTAGACAGACGCAGACAGACGTAGACGCAGACAGACGCAGACAGACATAGACAGACATAGACAGACGCAGACAGACGCAGACAGATGTAGACGTAGACAGACGTAGATGCAGACAGACGTAGATGTAGACGCAGACAGATGTAGACGCAGACAGATGTAGACGCAGACAGACGTAGACGCAGACAGACGTAGACGCAGACAGACGTAGACAGACGTAGACGCAGACAGACGTAGACGCAGACAGACGTAGACAGACGTAGACGCAGACAGACGTAGACAGACGTAGACGCAGACAGACGTAGACAGACGTAGACGCAGACAGACGTAGACAGACGTAGACGCAGACAGACGTAGACAGACGTAGACAGACGTAGACGTAGACAGACGCAGACAGACGTAGACAGACGTAGACGTAGACAGACGTAGACAGACGTAGACGCAGACAGACGTAGACAGACGTAGACGCAGACAGACGTAGACAGACGCAGACAGACGTAGACGCAGACAGACGTAGACGCAGACAGACATAGACAGACGTAGACGCAGACAGACATAGACAGACGTAGACGCAGACAGACGTAGACGCAGACAGACGTAGACGCAGACAGACGTAGACGCAGACAGACGTAGACAGACGTAGACGCAGACAGACGTAGACAGACGTAGATGCAGACAGACGTAGACGCAGACAGACGTAGACGTAGACAGACGTAGACAGACGTAGACGTAGACAGACGTAGACGTAGACAGACGTAGACGCAGACAGACGTAGACGCAGACAGACGTAGACGCAGACAGACGCAGACAGACGTAGACGCAGACAGACGTAGACAGACGTAGACGTAGACAGACGTAGACGAAGACAGACGTAGACAGACGTAGACGCAGACAGACGTAGACAGACGTAGACAGACGCAGACAGACGCAGACAGACGTAGATGTAGACAGACGTAGACAGACGTAGACGCAGACAGACGTAGACAGACGCAGACAGACGTAGACGCAGACAGACGTAGACGCAGACAGACATAGACAGACGTAGACGCAGACAGACGTAGACGCAGACAGACGTAGACGCAGACAGACGTAGACGCAGACAGATGTAGACAGACGTAGACGCAGACAGACGTAGACAGACGTAGACGCAGACAGACGTAGACGCAGACAGACGTAGACGTAGACAGACGTAGACAGACGCAGACAGACGTAGACAGACGTAGATGTAGACAGACGCAGACAGACGTAGACGCAGACAGACGTAGACAGACATAGACGCAGACAGACGTAGACAGACGCAGACAGACGTAGACGCAGACAGACGTAGACAGACGTAGACGCAGACAGACGTAGACAGACGTAGACGCAGACAGACGTAGACAGACGTAGACGCAGACAGACGTAGACAGACGTAGACGCAGACAGACGTAGACAGACGTAGACGCAGACAGACGTAGACAGACGTAGACGCAGACAGACGTAGACAGACGTAGACGCAGACAGACGTAGACAGACGTAGACGTAGACAGACGTAGACAGACGCAGACAGACGTAGACAGACGTAGATGTAGACAGACGCAGACAGACAGACGTAGACAGACGAAGACGCAGACAGACGTAGACGCAGACAGACGTAGACAGACGTAGACGCAGACAGACGTAGACAGACGTAGACGCAGACAGACGTAGACAGACGTAGACGCAGACAGACGTAGACAGACGTAGACAGACGAAGACGCAGACAGACGTAGACAGACGTAGACGCAGACAGACGTAGACAGACGCAGACAGACGTAGACGCAGACAGACGTAGACGCAGACAGACGTAGACGCAGACAGACGTAGACGCAGACAGACGCAGACAGACGTAGACGCAGACAGACGTAGACGTAGACAGACGTAGACGCAGACAGACGTAGACGCAGACAGACGTAGACGCAGACAGACGTAGACAGACGTAGACGTAGACAGACGTAGACAGACGTAGACGCAGACAGACGTAGACAGACGTAGACGTAGACAGACGTAGACGCAGACAGACGTAGACAGACGTAGACGCAGACAGACGTAGACAGACGTAGACGCAGACAGACGTAGATGCAGACAGACGTAGACAGATGTAGACGTAGACAGACGTAGACAGACGCAGACAGACGTAGACAGACGTAGATGTAGACAGACGCAGACAGACAGACGTAGACAGACGAAGACGCAGACAGACGTAGACGCAGACAGACGTAGACAGACGTAGACGCAGACAGACGTAGACAGACGTAGACGCAGACAGACGTAGACAGACGTAGACAGACGTAGACGCAGACAGACGTAGACAGACGCAGACAGACGTAGACGCAGACAGACGTAGACGCAGACAGACGTAGACGCAGACAGACGCAGACAGACGTAGACGCAGACAGACGTAGACGCAGACAGACGTAGACGCAGACAGACGTAGACGCAGACAGACGTAGACAGACGTAGACGTAGACAGACGTAGACAGACGTAGACGCAGACAGACGTAGACAGACGTAGACGTAGACAGACGTAGACGCAGACAGACGTAGACAGACGTAGACGCAGACAGACGTAGACAGACGTAGACGCAGACAGACGTAGACAGACGTAGACGTAGACAGACGTAGACAGACGCAGACAGACGTAGACAGACGTAGATGTAGACAGACGTAGACAGACGTAGACGCAGACAGACGTAGACAGACGTAGACGCAGACAGACGTAGACAGACGCAGACAGACGTAGACGCAGACAGACGTAGACAGACGCAGACAGACATAGACAGACGTAGACGCAGACAGACGTAGACAGACGCAGACAGACGTAGACAGACGTAGATGTAGACAGACGCAGACAGACAGACGTAGACAGACGAAGACGCAGACAGACGTAGACGCAGACAGACGTAGACAGACGTAGACGCAGACAGACGTAGACAGACGTAGACGCAGACAGACGTAGACAGACGTAGACAGACGTAGACGCAGACAGACGTAGACAGACGCAGACAGACGTAGACGCAGACAGACGTAGACGCAGACAGACGTAGACGCAGACAGACGCAGACAGACGTAGACGCAGACAGACGTAGACGCAGACAGACGTAGACGCAGACAGACGTAGACGCAGACAGACGTAGACAGACGTAGACGTAGACAGACGTAGACAGACGTAGACGCAGACAGACGTAGACAGACGTAGACGTAGACAGACGTAGACGCAGACAGACGTAGACAGACGTAGACGCAGACAGACGTAGACAGACGTAGACGCAGACAGACGTAGACAGACGTAGACGTAGACAGACGTAGACAGACGCAGACAGACGTAGACAGACGTAGATGTAGACAGACGTAGACAGACGTAGACGCAGACAGACGTAGACAGACGTAGACGCAGACAGACGTAGACAGACGCAGACAGACGTAGACGCAGACAGACGTAGACAGACGCAGACAGACATAGACAGACGTAGACGCAGACAGACGTAGACAGACGTAGATGCAGACAGACGTAGACAGACGTAGACGCAGACAGACGTAGACAGACGTAGACGCAGACAGACGTAGACAGACGTAGACGCAGACAGACGTAGACAGACGTAGACGCAGACAGACGTAGACAGACGTAGACGCAGACAGACGTAGACAGACGTAGACGCAGACAGACGTAGACAGACGTAGACGCAGACAGACGTAGACAGACGTAGACGTAGACAGACGTAGACAGACGCAGACAGACGTAGACAGACGTAGATGTAGACAGACGCAGACAGACGTAGACGCAGACAGACGTAGACAGACGAAGACGCAGACAGACGTAGACGCAGACAGACGTAGACAGACGTAGACGCAGACAGACGTAGACAGACGTAGACGCAGACAGACGTAGACAGACGTAGACAGACGAAGACGCAGACAGACGTAGACGCAGACAGACGTAGACAGACGTAGACGCAGACAGACGTAGACAGACGCAGACGCAGACAGACGTAGACAGACGTAGACGTAGACAGACGTAGACAGACGCAGACAGACGTAGACAGACGTAGATGTAGACAGACGCAGACAGACGTAGACGCAGACAGACGTAGACAGACGTAGACGCAGACAGACGTAGACAGACGCAGACAGACGTAGACGCAGACAGACGTAGACGCAGACAGACGTAGACGCAGACAGACGTAGACAGACGTAGATGCAGACAGACATAGACAGACGTAGACGCAGACAGACGTAGACGCAGACAGACGTAGACGCAGACAGACGTAGACGCAGACAGACGTAGACAGACGTAGACGTAGACAGACGTAGACAGACGTAGACGCAGACAGACGTAGACGCAGACAGACGTAGACAGACGTAGACGTAGACAGACGTAGACGCAGACAGACGTAGACAGACGTAGACGTAGACAGACGTAGACAGACGTAGATGCAGACAGACGTAGACGCAGACAGACGTAGACAGACGTAGACGTAGACAGACGTAGACGCAGACAGACGTAGACAGACGTAGACGCAGACAGACGTAGACAGACGTAGACGTAGACAGACGTAGACAGACGCAGACAGACGTAGACAGACGTAGACGCAGACAGACGTAGACAGACGTAGACGCAGACAGACGTAGACAGACGTAGACGCAGACAGACGTAGACAGACGTAGACGCAGACAGACGTAGACAGACGTAGACGCAGACAGACGTAGACAGACGTAGACGCAGACAGACGTAGACAGACGTAGACGCAGACAGACGTAGACAGACGTAGACGCAGACAGACGTAGACAGACGTAGACGCAGACAGACGTAGACGCAGACAGACGTAGACAGACGTAGACGCAGACAGACGTAGACAGACGCAGACAGACGTAGACGCAGACAGACGTAGACGCAGACAGACATAGACAGACGTAGACGCAGACAGACGTAGACAGACGTAGACGCAGACAGACGTAGACAGACGTAGACGTAGACAGACGCAGACAGACGCAGACAGACGTAGACAGACGTAGATGTAGACAGACGCAGACAGACGTAGACAGACGAAGACGCAGACAGACGTAGACGCAGACAGACGTAGACAGACGTAGACGCAGACAGACGTAGACAGACGTAGACGCAGACAGACGTAGACAGACGTAGACAGACGAAGACGCAGACAGACGTAGACGCAGACAGACGTAGACAGACGTAGACGCAGACAGACGTAGACAGACGCAGACAGACGTAGACGCAGACAGACGTAGACGCAGACAGACGTAGACAGACGTAGATGCAGACAGACGCAGACAGACGTAGACAGACGTAGACGCAGACAGACGTAGACAGACGTAGACGTAGACAGACGTAGACAGACGCAGACAGACGTAGACAGACGTAGACGCAGACAGACGTAGACAGACGTAGACGCAGACAGACGTAGACAGACGTAGACGCAGACAGACGTAGACAGACGTAGACGCAGACAGACGTAGACAGACGCAGACAGACGTAGACGCAGACAGACGTAGACGCAGACAGACGTAGACAGACGTAGATGCAGACAGACGCAGACAGACGTAGACAGACGTAGACGCAGACAGACGTAGACAGACGTAGACGTAGACAGACGTAGACAGACGCAGACAGACGTAGACAGACGTAGACACAGACAGACGTAGACAGACGCAGACAGACGTAGACGCAGACAGACGTAGACGCAGACAGACGTAGACGCAGACAGACGTAGACAGACGTAGATGCAGACAGACATAGACAGACGTAGACGCAGACAGACGTAGACGCAGACAGACGTAGACGCAGACAGACGTAGACGCAGACAGACGTAGACAGACGTAGACGTAGACAGACGTAGACAGACGTAGACGCAGACAGACGTAGACGCAGACAGACGTAGACAGACGTAGACGTAGACAGACGTAGACGCAGACAGACGTAGACAGACGTAGACGTAGACAGACGTAGACAGACGTAGATGCAGACAGACGTAGACGCAGACAGACGTAGACAGACGTAGACGTAGACAGACGTAGACAGACGTAGACGTAGACAGACGTAGACGCAGACAGACGTAGACAGACGTAGACGCAGACAGACGTAGACAGACGTAGACGCAGACAGACGTAGACAGACGTAGACGTAGACAGACGTAGACAGACGCAGACAGACGTAGACAGACGTAGACGCAGACAGACGTAGACAGACGCAGACAGACGTAGACGCAGACAGACGTAGACGCAGACAGACGTAGACGCAGACAGACGTAGACAGACGTAGATGCAGACAGACATAGACAGACGTAGACGCAGACAGACGTAGACGCAGACAGACGTAGACGCAGACAGACGTAGACGCAGACAGACGTAGACAGACGTAGACGTAGACAGACGTAGACAGACGTAGACGCAGACAGACGTAGACGCAGACAGACGTAGACAGACGTAGACGTAGACAGACGTAGACGCAGACAGACGTAGACAGACGTAGACGCAGACAGACGTAGACAGACGTAGACGCAGACAGACGTAGACAGACGTAGACGTAGACAGACGTAGACAGACGCAGACAGACGTAGACAGACGTAGATGTAGACAGACGTAGACAGACGTAGACGCAGACAGACGTAGACAGACGTAGACGCAGACAGACGTAGACAGACGCAGACAGACGTAGACGTAGACAGACGTAGACGCAGACAGACGTAGACAGACGTAGACAGACGAAGACGCAGACAGACGTAGACGCAGACAGACGTAGACAGACGTAGACGCAGACAGACGTAGACAGACGCAGACAGACGTAGACGCAGACAGACGTAGACGCAGACAGACGTAGACAGACGTAGATGCAGACAGACGCAGACAGACGTAGACAGACGTAGACGCAGACAGACATAGACAGACGTAGACGCAGACAGACGTAGACAGACGTAGACGCAGACAGACGTAGACAGACGTAGACGTAGACAGACGTAGACAGACGTAGACAGACGTAGACGTAGACAGACGTAGACAGACGCAGACAGACATAGACAGACGTAGATGTAGACAGACACAGACAGACGTAGACGCAGACAGACGTAGACAGACGTAGACGCAGACAGACGTAGACGCAGACAGACGTAGACGCAGACAGACGTAGACAGACGTAGATGCAGACAGACATAGACAGACGTAGACGCAGACAGACGTAGACGCAGACAGACGTAGACGCAGACAGACGTAGACAGACGTAGACGTAGACAGACGTAGACAGACGTAGACGCAGACAGACAAAGACAGACGTAGACAGACGGAGACGCAGACAGACGTAGACGCAGACAGATGTAGACGCAGACAGACGCAGACAGACGTAGACAGACGCAGACAGACGTAGACGCAGACAGATGTAGACGCAGACAGACGTAGACAGACGTAGACGTAGACAGACGTAGACGCAGACAGACGTAGACAGACGTAGACGCAGACAGACGTAGACGCAGACAGACGCAGACAGACATAGACGTAGACAGACGTAGACGCAGACAGACGTAGACGTAGACAGACGCAGACAGACGTAGACGCAGACAGACGCAGACAGACATAGACAGACATAGACAGACGCAGACAGACGCAGACAGATGTAGACGTAGACAGACGTAGATGCAGACAGACGTAGATGTAGACGCAGACAGATGTAGACGCAGACAGATGTAGACGCAGACAGACGTAGACGCAGACAGACGTAGACGCAGACAGACGTAGACAGACGTAGACGCAGACAGACGTAGACGCAGACAGACGTAGACAGACGTAGACGCAGACAGACGTAGACAGACGTAGACGCAGACAGACGCAGACAGACGTAGACAGACGTAGACAGACGTAGACGTAGACAGACGCAGACAGACGTAGACAGACGTAGACGTAGACAGACGTAGACAGACGTAGACGCAGACAGACGTAGACAGACGTAGACGCAGACAGACGTAGACAGACGCAGACAGACGTAGACGCAGACAGACGTAGACGCAGACAGACATAGACAGACGTAGACGCAGACAGACATAGACAGACGTAGACGCAGACAGACGTAGACGCAGACAGACGTAGACAGACGTAGACGCAGACAGACGTAGACAGACGTAGACGCAGACAGACGTAGACGCAGACAGACGTAGACGCAGACAGACGTAGACAGACGTAGACGCAGACAGACGTAGACAGACGTAGATGCAGACAGACGTAGACGCAGACAGACGTAGACGTAGACAGACGTAGACAGACGTAGACGTAGACAGACGTAGACGTAGACAGACGTAGACGTAGACAGACGTAGACGCAGACAGACGTAGACGCAGACAGACGTAGACGCAGACAGACGTAGACGCAGACAGACGCAGACAGACGTAGACGCAGACAGACGTAGACAGACGTAGACGTAGACAGACGTAGACGAAGACAGACGTAGACAGACGTAGACGCAGACAGACGTAGACGCAGACAGACGTAGACGCAGACAGATGTAGACAGACGTAGACGCAGACAGACGTAGACAGACGTAGACGCAGACAGACGTAGACGCAGACAGACGTAGACAGACGTAGACGTAGACAGACGTAGACAGACGCAGACAGACGTAGACAGACGTAGATGTAGACAGACGCAGACAGACGTAGACGCAGACAGACGTAGACAGACATAGACGCAGACAGACGTAGACAGACGCAGACAGACGTAGACGCAGACAGACGTAGACAGACGTAGACGCAGACAGACGTAGACAGACGTAGACGCAGACAGACGTAGACAGACGTAGACGCAGACAGACGTAGACAGACGTAGACGCAGACAGACGTAGACAGACGTAGACGCAGACAGACGTAGACAGACGTAGACGCAGACAGACGTAGACAGACGTAGACGTAGACAGACGTAGACAGACGCAGACAGACGTAGACAGACGTAGATGCAGACAGACGCAGACAGACGTAGACAGACGTAGACGCAGACAGACGTAGACAGACGTAGACGTAGACAGACGTAGACGCAGACAGACAGACGTAGACAGACGAAGACGCAGACAGACGTAGACGCAGACAGACGTAGACAGACGTAGACGCAGACAGACGTAGACAGACGTAGACGCAGACAGACGTAGACAGACGTAGACAGACGAAGACGCAGACAGACGTAGACAGACGTAGACGCAGACAGACGTAGACAGACGCAGACAGACGTAGACGCAGACAGACGTAGACGCAGACAGACGTAGACGCAGACAGACGCAGACAGACGTAGACGCAGACAGACGTAGACGTAGACAGACGTAGACGCAGACAGACGTAGACGCAGACAGACGTAGACGCAGACAGACGTAGACAGACGTAGACGTAGACAGACGTAGACAGACGTAGACGCAGACAGACGTAGACAGACGTAGACGTAGACAGACGTAGACGCAGACAGACGTAGACAGACGTAGACGCAGACAGACGTAGACAGACGTAGACGCAGACAGACGTAGATGCAGACAGACGTAGACAGATGTAGACGTAGACAGACGTAGACAGACGCAGACAGACGTAGACAGACGTAGATGTAGACAGACGCAGACAGACAGACGTAGACAGACGAAGACGCAGACAGACGTAGACGCAGACAGACGTAGACAGACGTAGACGCAGACAGACGTAGACAGACGTAGACAGACGAAGACGCAGACAGACGTAGACAGACGTAGACGCAGACAGACGTAGACAGACGCAGACAGACGTAGACGCAGACAGACGTAGACGCAGACAGACGTAGACGCAGACAGACGTAGACGCAGACAGACGCAGACAGACGTAGACGCAGACAGACGTAGACGCAGACAGACGTAGACGTAGACAGACGTAGACGCAGACAGACGTAGACGCAGACAGACGTAGACGCAGACAGACGTAGACAGACGTAGACGTAGACAGACGTAGACAGACGTAGACGCAGACAGACGTAGACAGACGTAGACGTAGACAGACGTAGACGCAGACAGACGTAGACAGACGTAGACGCAGACAGACGTAGACAGACGTAGACGTAGACAGACGTAGACGCAGACAGACGTAGACAGACGTAGACGCAGACAGACGTAGACAGACGTAGACGCAGACAGACGTAGACAGACGTAGACAGACGTAGACAGACGCAGACAGACGTAGACAGACGTAGATGTAGACAGACGTAGACAGACGTAGACGCAGACAGACGTAGACAGACGTAGACGCAGACAGACGTAGACGCAGACAGACGTAGACGCAGACAGACGTAGACAGACGTAGACGCAGACAGACGTAGACAGACGTAGACGCAGACAGACGTAGACAGACGTAGACGCAGACAGACGTAGACAGACGTAGACGCAGACAGACGTAGACAGACGTAGACGCAGACAGACGTAGACAGACGTAGACGCAGACAGACGTAGACAGACGTAGACGCAGACAGACGTAGACAGACGTAGACGTAGACAGACGTAGACAGACGCAGACAGACGTAGACAGACGTAGATGTAGACAGACGCAGACAGACGTAGACGCAGACAGACGTAGACAGACGAAGACGCAGACAGACGTAGACGCAGACAGACGTAGACAGACGTAGACGCAGACAGACGTAGACAGACGTAGACGCAGACAGACGTAGACAGACGTAGACAGACGAAGACGCAGACAGACGTAGACGCAGACAGACGTAGACAGACGTAGACGCAGACAGACGTAGACAGACGCAGACGCAGACAGACGTAGACAGACGTAGACGTAGACAGACGTAGACAGACGCAGACAGACGTAGACAGACGTAGATGTAGACAGACGCAGACAGACGTAGACGCAGACAGACGTAGACAGACGTAGACGCAGACAGACGTAGACAGACGCAGACAGACGTAGACGCAGACAGACGTAGACGCAGACAGACGTAGACGCAGACAGACGTAGACAGACGTAGATGCAGACAGACATAGACAGACGTAGACGCAGACAGACGTAGACGCAGACAGACGTAGACGCAGACAGACGTAGACGCAGACAGACGTAGACAGACGTAGACGTAGACAGACGTAGACAGACGTAGACGCAGACAGACGTAGACGCAGACAGACGTAGACAGACGTAGACGTAGACAGACGTAGACGCAGACAGACGTAGACAGACGTAGACGTAGACAGACGTAGACAGACGTAGATGCAGACAGACGTAGACGCAGACAGACGTAGACAGACGTAGACGTAGACAGACGTAGACAGACGTAGACGTAGACAGACGTAGACGCAGACAGACGTAGACAGACGTAGACGCAGACAGACGTAGACAGACGTAGACGCAGACAGACGTAGACAGACGTAGACGTAGACAGACGTAGACAGACGCAGACAGACGTAGACAGACGTAGACGCAGACAGACGTAGACAGACGTAGACGCAGACAGACGTAGACAGACGTAGACGCAGACAGACGTAGACAGACGTAGACGCAGACAGACGTAGACAGACGTAGACGCAGACAGACGTAGACAGACGTAGACGCAGACAGACGTAGACAGACGTAGACGCAGACAGACGTAGACAGACGTAGACGCAGACAGACGTAGACGCAGACAGACGTAGACAGACGTAGACGTAGACAGACGTAGACAGACGTAGATGCAGACAGACGTAGACGCAGACAGACGTAGACAGACGTAGACGCAGACAGACGTAGACAGACGCAGACAGACGTAGACAGACGCAGACAGACGTAGACGCAGACAGACGTAGACGCAGACAGACATAGACAGACGTAGACGCAGACAGACGTAGACAGACGTAGACGCAGACAGACGTAGACAGACGTAGACGTAGACAGACGCAGACAGACGCAGACAGACGTAGACAGACGTAGATGTAGACAGACGCAGACAGACGTAGACAGACGAAGACGCAGACAGACGTAGACGCAGACAGACGTAGACAGACGTAGACGCAGACAGACGTAGACAGACGTAGACGCAGACAGACGTAGACAGACGTAGACAGACGAAGACGCAGACAGACGTAGACGCAGACAGACGTAGACAGACGTAGACGCAGACAGACGTAGACAGACGCAGACAGACGTAGACGCAGACAGACGTAGACGCAGACAGACGTAGACAGACGTAGATGCAGACAGACGCAGACAGACGTAGACAGACGTAGACGCAGACAGACGTAGACAGACGTAGACGTAGACAGACGTAGACAGACGCAGACAGACGTAGACAGACGTAGACGCAGACAGACGTAGACAGACGTAGACGCAGACAGACGTAGACAGACGTAGACGCAGACAGACGTAGACAGACGTAGACGCAGACAGACGTAGACAGACGTAGACAGACGAAGACGCAGACAGACGTAGACGCAGACAGACGTAGACAGACGTAGACGCAGACAGACGTAGACAGACGCAGACAGACGTAGACGCAGACAGACGTAGACGCAGACAGACGTAGACAGACGTAGACGCAGACAGACGCAGACAGACGTAGACAGACGTAGACGCAGACAGACGTAGACAGACGTAGACGTAGACAGACGTAGACAGACGCAGACAGACGTAGACAGACGTAGACGCAGACAGACGTAGACAGACGTAGACGTAGACAGACGTAGACAGACGTAGATGCAGACAGACGTAGACGCAGACAGACGTAGACAGACGTAGACGTAGACAGACGTAGACAGACGTAGACGTAGACAGACGTAGACGCAGACAGACGTAGACAGACGTAGACGCAGACAGACGTAGACAGACGTAGACGCAGACAGACGTAGACAGACGTAGACGTAGACAGACGTAGACAGACGCAGACAGACGTAGACAGACGTAGACGCAGACAGACGTAGACGCAGACAGACGTAGACGCAGACAGACGTAGACGCAGACAGACGTAGACAGACGTAGATGCAGACAGACATAGACAGACGTAGACGCAGACAGACGTAGACGCAGACAGACGTAGACGCAGACAGACGTAGACAGACGTAGACGTAGACAGACGTAGACAGACGTAGACGCAGACAGACGTAGACGCAGACAGACGTAGACAGACGTAGACGTAGACAGACGTAGACGCAGACAGACGTAGACAGACGTAGAGGCAGACAGACGTAGACAGACGTAGACGCAGACAGACGTAGACAGACGTAGACGTAGACAGACGTAGACGTAGACAGACGTAGACAGACGCAGACAGACGTAGACAGACGTAGATGTAGACAGACGTAGACAGACGTAGACGCAGACAGACGTAGACAGACGTAGACGCAGACAGACGTAGACAGACGCAGACAGACGTAGACGTAGACAGACGTAGACGCAGACAGACGTAGACAGACGTAGACGCAGACAGACGTAGACAGACGTAGACGCAGACAGACGTAGACAGACGTAGACGTAGACAGACGTAGACGTAGACAGACGTAGACAGACGCAGACAGACGTAGACAGACGTAGATGTAGACAGACGTAGACAGACGTAGATGTAGACAGACGTAGACAGACGTAGACGCAGACAGACGTAGACAGACGTAGACGCAGACAGACGTAGACAGACGCAGACAGACGTAGACGCAGACAGACGTAGACGCAGACAGACATAGACAGACGTAGACGCAGACAGACGTAGACAGACGTAGACGCAGACAGACGTAGACAGACGTAGACAGACGAAGACGCAGACAGACGTAGACGCAGACAGACGTAGACAGACGCAGACAGACGTAGACGCATACAGACGTAGACGCAGACAGACGTAGACAGACGTAGATGCAGACAGACGCAGACAGACGTAGACAGACGTAGACGCAGACAGACATAGACAGACGTAGACGCAGACAGACGTAGACAGACGTAGACGCAGACAGACGTAGACAGACGTAGACGTAGACAGACGTAGACAGACGCAGACAGACATAGACAGACGTAGATGTAGACAGACACAGACAGACGTAGACGCAGACAGACGTAGACAGACGTAGACGCAGACAGACGTAGACGCAGACAGACGTAGACGCAGACAGACGTAGACAGACGTAGATGCAGACAGACATAGACAGACGTAGACGCAGACAGACGTAGACGCAGACAGACGTAGACGCAGACAGACGTAGACGCAGACAGACGTAGACAGACGTAGACGTAGACAGACGTAGACAGACGTAGACGCAGACAGACAAAGACAGACGTAGACAGACGGAGACGCAGACAGACGTAGACGCAGACAGATGTAGACGCAGACAGACGCAGACAGACGTAGACAGACGCAGACAGACGTAGACGCAGACAGATGTAGACGCAGACAGACGCAGACAGACGTAGACAGACGTAGACAGACGTAGACGTAGACAGACGTAGACGCAGACAGACGTAGACAGACGTAGACGCAGACAGACGTAGACGCAGACAGACGCAGACAGACATAGACGTAGACAGACGTAGACGCAGACAGACGTAGACGTAGACAGACGCAGACAGACGTAGACGCAGACAGACGCAGACAGACATAGACAGACATAGACAGACGCAGACAGACGCAGACAGATGTAGACGTAGACAGACGTAGATGCAGACAGACGTAGACGCAGACAGACGTAGACGCAGACAGACGTAGACGCAGACAGACGTAGACGCAGACAGACGTAGACAGACGTAGACGCAGACAGACGTAGACGCAGACAGACGTAGACAGACGTAGACGCAGACAGACGTAGACAGACGTAGACGCAGACAGACGTAGACAGACGTAGACGCAGACAGACGTAGACAGACGTAGACGCAGACAGACGTAGACAGACGTAGACAGACGTAGACGTAGACAGACGCAGACAGACGTAGACAGACGTAGACGTAGACAGACGTAGACAGACGTAGACGCAGACAGACGTAGACAGACGTAGACGTAGACAGACGCAGACAGACGTAGACAGACGTAGACGTAGACAGACGTAGACAGACGTAGACGCAGACAGACGTAGACAGACGTAGACGCAGACAGACGTAGACAGACGCAGACAGACGTAGACGCAGACAGACGTAGACGCAGACAGACATAGACAGACGTAGACGCAGACAGACATAGACAGACGTAGACGCAGACAGACGTAGACGCAGACAGACGTAGACGCAGACAGACGTAGACGCAGACAGACGTAGACAGACGTAGACGCAGACAGACGTAGACAGACGTAGATGCAGACAGACGTAGACGCAGACAGACGTAGACGTAGACAGACGTAGACAGACGTAGACGTAGACAGACGTAGACGTAGACAGACGTAGACGCAGACAGACGTAGACGCAGACAGACGTAGACGCAGACAGACGCAGACAGACGTAGACGCAGACAGACGTAGACGCAGACAGACGTAGACGCAGACAGACGTAGACGCAGACAGACGCAGACAGACGTAGACGCAGACAGACGTAGACAGACGTAGACGTAGACAGACGTAGACGTAGACAGACGTAGACGAAGACAGACGTAGACAGACGTAGACGCAGACAGACGTAGACAGACGTAGACAGACGCAGACAGACGCAGACAGACGTAGATGTAGACAGACGTAGACAGACGTAGACGCAGACAGACGTAGACAGACGCAGACAGACGTAGACGCAGACAGACGTAGACGCAGACAGACATAGACAGACGTAGACGCAGACAGACGTAGACGCAGACAGACGTAGACGCAGACAGACGTAGACGCAGACAGATGTAGACAGACGTAGACGCAGACAGACGTAGACAGACGTAGACGCAGACAGACGTAGACGCAGACAGACGTAGACAGACGTAGACGTAGACAGACGTAGACAGACGCAGACAGACGTAGACAGACGTAGATGTAGACAGACGCAGACAGACGTAGACGCAGACAGACGTAGACAGACATAGACGCAGACAGACGTAGACAGACGCAGACAGACGTAGACGCAGACAGACGTAGACAGACGTAGACGCAGACAGACGTAGACAGACGTAGACGCAGACAGACGTAGACAGACGTAGACGCAGACAGACGTAGACAGACGTAGACGCAGACAGACGTAGACAGACGTAGACGCAGACAGACGTAGACAGACGTAGACGCAGACAGACGTAGACAGACGTAGACGTAGACAGACGTAGACAGACGCAGACAGACGTAGACAGACGTAGATGTAGACAGACGCAGACAGACAGACGTAGACAGACGAAGACGCAGACAGACGTAGACGCAGACAGACGTAGACAGACGTAGACGCAGACAGACGTAGACAGACGTAGACGCAGACAGACGTAGACAGACGTAGACAGACGAAGACGCAGACAGACGTAGACAGACGTAGACGCAGACAGACGTAGACAGACGCAGACAGACGTAGACGCAGACAGACGTAGACGCAGACAGACGTAGACGCAGACAGACGTAGACGCAGACAGACGCAGACAGACGTAGACGCAGACAGACGTAGACGTAGACAGACGTAGACGCAGACAGACGTAGACGCAGACAGACGTAGACGCAGACAGACGTAGACGCAGACAGACGTAGACAGACGTAGACGTAGACAGACGTAGACAGACGTAGACGCAGACAGACGTAGACAGACGTAGACGTAGACAGACGTAGACGCAGACAGACGTAGACAGACGTAGAAGCAGACAGACGTAGACAGACGTAGACGCAGACAGACGTAGATGCAGACAGACGTAGACAGATGTAGACGTAGACAGACGTAGACAGACGCAGACAGACGTAGACAGACGTAGATGTAGACAGACGCAGACAGACAGACGTAGACAGACGAAGACGCAGACAGACGTAGACGCAGACAGACGTAGACAGACGTAGACGCAGACAGACGTAGACAGACGTAGACGCAGACAGACGTAGACAGACGTAGACAGACGAAGACGCAGACAGACGTAGACAGACGTAGACGCAGACAGACGTAGACAGACGCAGACAGACGTAGACGCAGACAGACGTAGACGCAGACAGACGTAGACGCAGACAGACGTAGACGCAGACAGATGTAGACAGACGTAGACGCAGACAGACGTAGACAGACGTAGACGCAGACAGACGTAGACGCAGACAGACGTAGACAGACGTAGACGAAGACAGACGTAGACAGACGCAGACAGACGTAGACAGACGTAGATGTAGACAGACGCAGACAGACGTAGACGCAGACAGACGTAGACAGACATAGACGCAGACAGACGTAGACAGACGCAGACAGACGTAGACGCAGACAGACGTAGACAGACGTAGACGCAGACAGACGTAGACAGACGTAGACGCAGACAGACGTAGACAGACGTAGACGCAGACAGACGTAGACAGACGTAGACGCAGACAGACGTAGACAGACGTAGACGCAGACAGACGTAGACAGACGTAGACGCAGACAGACGTAGACAGACGTAGACGCAGACAGACGTAGACAGACGTAGACGCAGACAGACGCAGACAGACGTAGACGCAGACAGACGTAGACGCAGACAGACGTAGACGCAGACAGACGTAGACGCAGACAGATGTAGACAGACGTAGACGCAGACAGACGTAGACAGACATAGACGCAGACAGACGTAGACAGACGCAGACAGACGTAGACGCAGACAGACGTAGACAGACGTAGACGCAGACAGACGTAGACAGACGTAGACGCAGACAGACGTAGACAGACGTAGACGTAGACAGACGTAGACAGACGCAGACAGACGTAGACAGACGTAGATGTAGACAGACGCAGACAGACGTAGACGCAGACAGACGTAGACAGACATAGACGCAGACAGACGTAGACAGACGCAGACAGACGTAGACGCAGACAGACGTAGACAGACGTAGACGCAGACAGACGTAGACAGACGTAGACGCAGACAGACGTAGACAGACGTAGACACAGACAGACGTAGACAGACGTAGACGCAGACAGACGTAGACAGACGTAGACGCAGACAGACGTAGACAGACGTAGACGTAGACAGACGTAGACAGACGTAGACAGACGTAGACGCAGACAGACGTAGACAGACGTAGACGTAGACAGACGTAGACAGACGCAGACAGACGTAGACAGACGTAGATGTAGACAGACGCAGACAGACGTAGACGCAGACAGACGTAGACAGACATAGACGCAGACAGACGTAGACAGACGCAGACAGACGTAGACGCAGACAGACGTAGACAGACGTAGACGCAGACAGACGTAGACAGACGTAGACGCAGACAGACGTAGACAGACGTAGACGCAGACAGACGTAGACAGACGTAGACGCAGACAGACGTAGACAGACGTAGACGCAGACAGACGTAGACAGACGTAGACGCAGACAGACGTAGACAGACGTAGACGTAGACAGACGTAGACAGACGCAGACAGACGTAGACAGACGTAGATGTAGACAGACGCAGACAGACAGACGTAGACAGACGAAGACGCAGACAGACGTAGACGCAGACAGACGTAGACAGACGTAGACGCAGACAGACGTAGACAGACGTAGACGCAGACAGACGTAGACAGACGTAGACAGACGAAGACGCAGACAGACGTAGACAGACGTAGACGCAGACAGACGTAGACAGACGCAGACAGACGTAGACGCAGACAGACGTAGACGCAGGCAGACGTAGACGCAGACAGACGTAGACGCAGACAGACGCAGACAGACGTAGACGCAGACAGACGTAGACGTAGACAGACGTAGACGCAGACAGACGTAGACGCAGACAGACGTAGACGCAGACAGACGTAGACAGACGTAGACGTAGACAGACGTAGACAGACGTAGACGCAGACAGACGTAGACAGACGTAGACGTAGACAGACGTAGACGCAGACAGACGTAGACAGACGTAGACGCAGACAGACGTAGACAGACGTAGACGCAGACAGACGTAGATGCAGACAGACGTAGACAGATGTAGACGTAGACAGACGTAGACAGACGCAGACAGACGTAGACAGACGTAGATGTAGACAGACGCAGACAGACAGACGTAGACAGACGAAGACGCAGACAGACGTAGACGCAGACAGACGTAGACAGACGTAGACGCAGACAGACGTAGACAGACGTAGACGCAGACAGACGTAGACAGACGTAGACAGACGAAGACGCAGACAGACGTAGACAGACGTAGACGCAGACAGACGTAGACAGACGCAGACAGACGTAGACGCAGACAGACGTAGACGCAGACAGACGTAGACGCAGACAGACGTAGACGCAGACAGACGCAGACAGACGTAGACGCAGACAGACGTAGACGTAGACAGACGTAGACGCAGACAGACGTAGACGCAGACAGACGTAGACGCAGACAGACGTAGACAGACGTAGACGCAGACAGACGTAGACAGACGTAGACGTAGACAGACGTAGACGCAGACAGACGTAGACAGACGTAGACGCAGACAGACGTAGACAGACGTAGACGCAGACAGACGTAGACAGACGCAGACAGACGTAGACAGACGTAGATGTAGACAGACGTAGACAGACGTAGACGCAGACAGACGTAGACAGACGTAGACGCAGACAGACGTAGACAGACGTAGACGCAGACAGACGTAGACAGACGTAGACGTAGACAGACGTAGACAGACGCAGACAGACATAGACAGACGTAGATGTAGACAGACACAGACAGACGTAGACGCAGACAGACGTAGACAGACGTAGACGCAGACAGACGTAGACGCAGACAGACGCAGACAGACGTAGACGCAGACAGACGTAGACAGACGTAGACGCAGACAGACGTAGACAGACGCAGACAGACGTAGACGCAGACAGACGTAGACGCAGACAGACGTAGACGCAGACAGACGTAGACAGACGTAGATGCAGACAGACATAGACAGACGTAGACGCAGACAGACGTAGACGCAGACAGACGTAGACGCAGACAGACGTAGACGCAGACAGACGTAGACAGACGTAGACGTAGACAGACGTAGACAGACGTAGACGCAGACAGACGTAGACGCAGACAGACGTAGACAGACGTAGACGTAGACAGACGTAGACGCAGACAGACGTAGACAGACGTAGACGTAGACAGACGTAGACAGACGTAGATGCAGACAGACGTAGACGCAGACAGACGTAGACAGACGTAGACGTAGACAGACGTAGACAGACGTAGACGTAGACAGACGTAGACGCAGACAGACGTAGACAGACGTAGACGCAGACAGACGTAGACAGACGTAGACGCAGACAGACGTAGACAGACGTAGACGTAGACAGACGTAGACAGACGCAGACAGACGTAGACAGACGTAGACGCAGACAGACGTAGACAGACGTAGACGCAGACAGACGTAGACAGACGTAGACGCAGACAGACGTAGACAGACGTAGACGCAGACAGACGTAGACAGACGTAGACGCAGACAGACGTAGACAGACGTAGACGCAGACAGACGTAGACAGACGTAGACGCAGACAGACGTAGACGCAGACAGACGTAGACAGACGTAGACGTAGACAGACGTAGACAGACGTAGATGCAGACAGACGTAGACGCAGACAGACGTAGACAGACGTAGACGCAGACAGACGTAGACAGACGCAGACAGACGTAGACGCAGACAGACGTAGACGCAGACAGACATAGACAGACGTAGACGCAGACAGACGTAGACAGACGTAGACGCAGACAGACGTAGACAGACGTAGACGTAGACAGACGCAGACAGACGCAGACAGACGTAGACAGACGTAGATGTAGACAGACGCAGACAGACGTAGACAGACGAAGACGCAGACAGACGTAGACGCAGACAGACGTAGACAGACGTAGACGCAGACAGACGTAGACAGACGTAGACGCAGACAGACGTAGACAGACGTAGACAGACGAAGACGCAGACAGACGTAGACGCAGACAGACGTAGACAGACGTAGACGCAGACAGACGTAGACAGACGCAGACAGACGTAGACGCAGACAGACGTAGACGCAGACAGACGTAGACAGACGTAGATGCAGACAGACGCAGACAGACGTAGACAGACGTAGACGCAGACAGACGTAGACAGACGTAGACGTAGACAGACGTAGACAGACGCAGACAGACGTAGACAGACGTAGACGCAGACAGACGTAGACAGACGCAGACAGACGTAGACGCAGACAGACGTAGACGCAGACAGACGTAGACGCAGACAGACGTAGACAGACGTAGATGCAGACAGACATAGACAGACGTAGACGCAGACAGACGTAGACGCAGACAGACGTAGACGCAGACAGACGTAGACAGACGTAGACGTAGACAGACGTAGACAGACGTAGACGCAGACAGACGTAGACGCAGACAGACGTAGACAGACGTAGACGTAGACAGACGTAGACGCAGACAGACGTAGACAGACGTAGACGCAGACAGACGTAGACAGACGTAGACGTAGACAGACGTAGACAGACGCAGACAGACGTAGACAGACGTAGATGTAGACAGACGTAGACAGACGTAGACGCAGACAGACGTAGACAGACGTAGACGCAGACAGACGTAGACAGACGCAGACAGACGTAGACGTAGACAGACGTAGACGCAGACAGACGTAGACAGACGTAGACGCAGACAGACGTAGACAGACGTAGACGCAGACAGACGTAGACAGACGTAGACGTAGACAGACGTAGACGTAGACAGACGTAGACAGACGCAGACAGACGTAGACAGACGTAGACGCAGACAGACGTAGACAGACGTAGACGCAGACAGACGTAGACAGACGCAGACAGACGTAGACGCAGACAGACGTAGACGCAGACAGACATAGACAGACGTAGACGCAGACAGACGTAGACAGACGTAGACGCAGACAGACGTAGACAGACGTAGACAGACGAAGACGCAGACAGACGTAGACGCAGACAGACGTAGACAGACGTAGACGCAGACAGACGTAGACAGACGCAGACAGACGTAGACGCAGACAGACGTAGACGCAGACAGACGTAGACGCAGACAGACGTAGACAGACGTAGATGCAGACAGACGCAGACAGACGTAGACAGACGTAGACGCAGACAGACATAGACAGACGTAGACGCAGACAGACGTAGACAGACGTAGACGCAGACAGACGTAGACAGACGTAGACGTAGACAGACGTAGACAGACGCAGACAGACATAGACAGACGTAGATGTAGACAGACACAGACAGACGTAGACGCAGACAGACGTAGACAGACGTAGACGCAGACAGACGTAGACGCAGACAGACGTAGACGCAGACAGACGTAGACAGACGTAGATGCAGACAGACATAGACAGACGTAGACGCAGACAGACGTAGACGCAGACAGACGTAGACGCAGACAGACGTAGACAGACGTAGACAGACGTAGACAGACGTAGACGCAGACAGACGTAGACGCAGACAGACGTAGACAGACGTAGACGCAGACAGACGTAGACAGACGTAGACGCAGACAGACGTAGACAGACGTAGACGCAGACAGACGTAGACAGACGTAGACGCAGACAGACGTAGACAGACGTAGATGTAGACAGACGTAGACGCAGACAGACGTAGACGCAGACAGACGTAGACAGACGTAGACGTAGACAGACGTAGACGCAGACAGACGTAGACAGACGTAGACGTAGACAGACGTAGACAGACGTAGATGCAGACAGACGTAGACGCAGACAGACGTAGACAGACGTAGATGTAGACAGACGCAGACAGACGTAGACGCAGACAGACGTAGACAGACGAAGACGCAGACAGACGTAGACGCAGACAGACGTAGACAGACGTAGACGCAGACAGACGTAGACAGACGTAGACGCAGACAGACGTAGACAGACGTAGACAGACGAAGACGCAGACAGACGTAGACGCAGACAGACGTAGACAGACGTAGACGCAGACAGACGTAGACAGACGCAGACGCAGACAGACGTAGACAGACGTAGACGTAGACAGACGTAGACAGACGCAGACAGACGTAGACAGACGTAGATGTAGACAGACGCAGACAGACGTAGACGCAGACAGACGTAGACAGACGTAGACGCAGACAGACGTAGACAGACGCAGACAGACGTAGACGCAGACAGACGTAGACGCAGACAGACGTAGACGCAGACAGACGTAGACAGACGTAGATGCAGACAGACATAGACAGACGTAGACGCAGACAGATGTAGACGCAGACAGACGTAGACGCAGACAGACGTAGACAGACGTAGACGTAGACAGACGTAGACAGACGTAGACGCAGACAGACGTAGACGCAGACAGACGTAGACAGACGTAGACGTAGACAGACGTAGACGCAGACAGACGTAGACAGACGTAGACGTAGACAGACGTAGACAGACGTAGATGCAGACAGACGTAGACGCAGACAGACGTAGACAGACGTAGACGTAGACAGACGTAGACAGACGTAGACGTAGACAGACGTAGACAGACGTAGACGTAGACAGACGTAGACAGACGCAGACAGACGTAGACAGACGTAGACGCAGACAGACGTAGACAGACGCAGACAGACGTAGACGCAGACAGACGTAGACGCAGACAGACGTAGACGCAGACAGACGTAGACGCAGACAGACGTAGACAGACGTAGATGCAGACAGACATAGACAGACGTAGACGCAGACAGACGTAGACAGACGTAGACGCAGACAGACGTAGACAGACGTAGACGCAGACAGACGTAGACAGACGCAGACAGACGTAGACGCAGACAGACGTAGACGCAGACAGACGTAGACGCAGACAGACGTAGACAGACGTAGACGCAGACAGACGTAGACAGACGTAGACAGACGTAGACGTAGACAGACGTAGACGCAGACAGACGTAGACAGACGTAGACGCAGACAGACGTAGACAGACGTAGACGCAGACAGACGTAGACAGACGTAGACGTAGACAGACGTAGACAGACGCAGACAGACGTAGACAGACGTAGACGCAGACAGACGTAGACAGACGCAGACAGACGTAGACGCAGACAGACGTAGACGCAGACAGACGTAGACGCAGACAGACGTAGACAGACGTAGATGCAGACAGACATAGACAGACGTAGACGCAGACAGACGTAGACGCAGACAGACGTAGACGCAGACAGACGTAGACAGACGTAGACGTAGACAGACGTAGACGTAGACAGACGTAGACAGACGCAGACAGACGTAGACAGACGTAGATGTAGACAGACGTAGACAGACGTAGACGCAGACAGACGTAGACAGACGTAGACGCAGACAGACGTAGACAGACGCAGACAGACGTAGACGCAGACAGACGTAGACGCAGACAGACATAGACAGACGTAGACGCAGACAGACGTAGACAGACGTAGACGCAGACAGACGTAGACAGACGTAGACAGACGAAGACGCAGACAGACGTAGACGCAGACAGACGTAGACAGACGTAGACGCAGACAGACGTAGACAGACGCAGACAGACGTAGACGCAGACAGACGTAGACGCAGACAGACGTAGACGCAGACAGACGTAGACAGACGTAGACGCAGACAGACGTAGACAGACGCAGACAGACGTAGACGCAGACAGACGTAGACGCAGACAGACGTAGACAGACGTAGATGCAGACAGACGCAGACAGACGTAGACAGACGTAGACGCAGACAGACGTAGACAGACGTAGACGTAGACAGACGTAGACAGACGCAGACAGACGTAGACAGACGTAGACGCAGACAGACGTAGACAGACGCAGACAGACGTAGACGCAGACAGACGTAGACGCAGACAGACGTAGACGCAGACAGACGTAGACAGACGTAGACGTAGACAGACGTAGACAGACGTAGACGCAGACAGACGTAGACGCAGACAGACGTAGACAGACGTAGACGTAGACAGACGTAGACGCAGACAGACGTAGACAGACGTAGACGTAGACAGACGTAGACAGACGTAGATGCAGACAGACGTAGACGCAGACAGACGTAGACAGACGTAGACGTAGACAGACGTAGACAGACGTAGATGCAGACAGACGTAGACGCAGACAGACGTAGACAGACGTAGACGTAGACAGACGTAGACAGACGTAGACGTAGACAGACGTAGACAGACGTAGACGTAGACAGACGTAGACAGACGCAGACAGACGTAGACAGACGTAGACGCAGACAGACGTAGACAGACGCAGACAGACGTAGACGCAGACAGACGTAGACGCAGACAGACGTAGACGCAGACAGACGTAGACAGACGTAGATGCAGACAGACATAGACAGACGTAGACGCAGACAGACGTAGACAGACGTAGACGCAGACAGACGTAGACAGACGTAGACGCAGACAGACGTAGACAGACGCAGACAGACGTAGACGCAGACAGACGTAGACGCAGACAGACGTAGACAGACGTAGACGCAGACAGACATAGACAGACGTAGACGCAGACAGACGTAGACAGACGTAGACGCAGACAGACGTAGACAGACGTAGACGTAGACAGACGTAGACAGACGCAGACAGACATAGACAGACGTAGATGTAGACAGACACAGACAGACGTAGACGCAGACAGACGTAGACAGACGTAGACGCAGACAGACGTAGACGCAGACAGACGTAGACGCAGACAGACGTAGACGCAGACAGACGTAGACAGACGTAGATGCAGACAGACATAGACAGACGTAGACGCAGACAGACGTAGACGCAGACAGACGTAGACGCAGACAGACGTAGACAGACGTAGACGTAGACAGACGTAGACAGACGTAGACGCAGACAGACAAAGACAGACGTAGACAGACGGAGACGCAGACAGACGTAGACGCAGATAGATGTAGACGCAGACAGACGCAGACAGACGTAGACAGACGCAGACAGACGTAGACGCAGACAGATGTAGACGCAGACAGACGTAGACAGACGTAGACGTAGACAGACGTAGACGCAGACAGACGTAGACAGACGTAGACGCAGACAGACGTAGACGCAGACAGACGCAGACAGACATAGACGTAGACAGACGTAGACGCAGACAGACGTAGACGTAGACAGACGCAGACAGACGTAGACGCAGACAGACGCAGACAGACATAGACAGACATAGACAGACGCAGACAGACGCAGACAGATGTAGACGTAGACAGACGTAGATGCAGACAGACGTAGACGCAGACAGACGTAGACGCAGACAGACGTAGACGCAGACAGACGTAGACAGACGTAGACGCAGACAGACGTAGACGCAGACAGACGTAGACAGACGTAGACGCAGACAGACGTAGACAGACGTAGACGCAGACAGACGTAGACAGACGTAGACGCAGACAGACGTAGACAGACGTAGACGCAGACAGACGTAGACAGACGTAGACAGACGTAGACGTAGACAGACGCAGACAGACGTAGACAGACGTAGACGTAGACAGACGTAGACAGACGTAGACGCAGACAGACGTAGACAGACGTAGACGCAGACAGACGTAGACAGACGCAGACAGACGTAGACGCAGACAGACGTAGACGCAGACAGACATAGACAGACGTAGACGCAGACAGACATAGACAGACGTAGACGCAGACAGACGTAGACGCAGACAGACGTAGACGCAGACAGACGTAGACGCAGACAGACGTAGACAGACGTAGACGCAGACAGACGTAGACAGACGTAGATGCAGACAGACGTAGACGCAGACAGACGTAGACGTAGACAGACGTAGACAGACGTAGACGTAGACAGACGTAGACGTAGACAGACGTAGACGTAGACAGACGTAGACGCAGACAGACGTAGACGCAGACAGACGTAGACGCAGACAGACGCAGACGCAGACAGACGTAGACGCAGACAGACGTAGACGCAGACAGACGTAGACGCAGACAGACGCAGACAGACGTAGACGCAGACAGACGTAGACAGACGTAGACGTAGACAGACGTAGACGAAGACAGACGTAGACAGACGTAGACGCAGACAGACGTAGACAGACGTAGACAGACGCAGACAGACGCAGACAGACGTAGATGTAGACAGACGTAGACAGACGTAGACGCAGACAGACGTAGACAGACGCAGACAGACGTAGACGCAGACAGACGTAGACGCAGACAGACATAGACAGACGTAGACGCAGACAGACGTAGACGCAGACAGACGTAGACGCAGACAGACGTAGACGCAGACAGATGTAGACAGACGTAGACGCAGACAGACGTAGACAGACGTAGACGCAGACAGACGTAGACGCAGACAGACGTAGACAGACGTAGACGTAGACAGACGTAGACAGACGCAGACAGACGTAGACAGACGTAGATGTAGACAGACGCAGACAGACGTAGACGCAGACAGACGTAGACAGACATAGACGCAGACAGACGTAGACAGACGCAGACAGACGTAGACGCAGACAGACGTAGACAGACGTAGACGCAGACAGACGTAGACAGACGTAGACGCAGACAGACGTAGACAGACGTAGACGCAGACAGACGTAGACAGACGTAGACGCAGACAGACGTAGACAGACGTAGACGCAGACAGACGTAGACAGACGTAGACGCAGACAGACGTAGACAGACGTAGACGTAGACAGACGTAGACAGACGCAGACAGACGTAGACAGACGTAGATGTAGACAGACGCAGACAGACAGACGTAGACAGACGAAGACGCAGACAGACGTAGACGCAGACAGACGTAGACAGACGTAGACGCAGACAGACGTAGACAGACGTAGACGCAGACAGACGTAGACAGACGTAGACAGACGAAGACGCAGACAGACGTAGACAGACGTAGACGCAGACAGACGTAGACAGACGCAGACAGACGTAGACGCAGACAGACGTAGACGCAGACAGACGTAGACGCAGACAGACGTAGACGCAGACAGACGCAGACAGACGTAGACGCAGACAGACGTAGACGTAGACAGACGTAGACGCAGACAGACGTAGATGCAGACAGACGTAGACGCAGACAGACGTAGACAGACGTAGACGTAGACAGACGTAGACAGACGTAGACGCAGACAGACGTAGACAGACGTAGACGTAGACAGACGTAGACGCAGACAGACGTAGACAGACGTAGACGCAGACAGACGTAGACAGACGTAGACGCAGACAGACGTAGATGCAGACAGACGTAGACAGATGTAGACGTAGACAGACGTAGACAGACGCAGACAGACGTAGACAGATGTAGATGTAGACAGACGCAGACAGACAGACGTAGACAGACGAAGACGCAGACAGACGTAGACGCAGACAGACGTAGACAGACGTAGACGCAGACAGACATAGACAGACGTAGACGCAGACAGACGTAGACAGACGTAGACAGACGAAGACGCAGACAGACGTAGACAGACGTAGACGCAGACAGACGTAGACAGACGCAGACAGACGTAGACGCAGACAGACGTAGACGCAGACAGACGTAGACGCAGACAGACGTAGACGCAGACAGACGCAGACAGACGTAGACGCAGACAGACGTAGACAGACGTAGACGCAGACAGACGTAGACGCAGACAGACGTAGACGCAGACAGACGTAGACAGACGTAGACGTAGACAGACGTAGACAGACGTAGACGCAGACAGACGTAGACAGACGTAGACGTAGACAGACGTAGACGCAGACAGACGTAGACAGACGTAGACGCAGACAGACGTAGACAGACGTAGACGCAGACAGACGTAGACAGACGTAGACGTAGACAGACGTAGACAGACGCAGACAGACGTAGACAGACGTAGATGTAGACAGACGTAGACAGACGTAGACGCAGACAGACGTAGACAGACGTAGACGCAGACAGACGTAGACAGACGCAGACAGACGTAGACGCAGACAGACGTAGACGCAGACAGACGTAGACGCAGACAGACGTAGACGCAGACAGACGTAGACAGACGCAGACAGACGTAGACAGACGCAGACAGACGTAGACGCAGACAGACGTAGACAGACGCAGACAGACGTAGACGCAGACAGACGTAGACGCAGACAGACGTAGACGCAGACAGACGTAGACGCAGACAGACATAGACAGACGTAGACGCAGACAGACATAGACAGACGTAGACGCAGACAGACGTAGACAGACGTAGACGCAGACAGACGTAGACAGACGTAGACGCAGACAGACGTAGACAGACGTAGACGCAGACAGACGTAGACAGACGTAGACGCAGACAGACGTAGACAGACGTAGACGCAGACAGACGTAGACAGACGTAGACGCAGACAGACGTAGACAGACGTAGACGCAGACAGACGTAGACAGACGTAGACGCAGACAGACGTAGACAGACGTAGACGCAGACAGACGTAGACAGACGTAGACGTAGACAGACGTAGACAGACGCAGACAGACGTAGACAGACGTAGATGTAGACAGACGCAGACAGACGTAGACGCAGACAGACGTAGACAGACGAAGACGCAGACAGACGTAGACGCAGACAGACGTAGACAGACGTAGACGCAGACAGACGTAGACAGACGTAGACGCAGACAGACGTAGACAGACGTAGACAGACGAAGACGCAGACAGACGTAGACGCAGACAGACGTAGACAGACGTAGACGCAGACAGACGTAGACAGACGTAGACGCAGACAGACGTAGACAGACGTAGACGTAGACAGACGTAGACAGACGCAGACAGACGTAGACAGACGTAGATGTAGACAGACGCAGACAGACGTAGACGCAGACAGACGTAGACAGACGTAGACGCAGACAGACGTAGACAGACGCAGACAGATGTAGACGCAGACAGACGTAGACGCAGACAGACGTAGACGCAGACAGACGTAGACAGACGTAGATGCAGACAGACATAGACAGACGTAGACGCAGACAGACGTAGACGCAGACAGACGTAGACGCAGACAGACGTAGACGCAGACAGACGTAGACAGACGTAGACGTAGACAGACGTAGACAGACGTAGACGCAGACAGACGTAGACGCAGACAGACGTAGACAGACGTAGACGTAGACAGACGTAGACGCAGACAGACGTAGACAGACGTAGACGTAGACAGACGTAGACAGACGTAGATGCAGACAGACGTAGACGCAGACAGACGTAGACAGACGTAGACGTAGACAGACGTAGACAGACGTAGACGTAGACAGACGTAGACGCAGACAGACGTAGACAGACGTAGACGCAGACAGACGTAGACAGACGTAGATGCAGACAGACGTAGACAGACGTAGACGTAGACAGACGTAGACAGACGCAGACAGACGTAGACAGACGTAGATGCAGACAGACGTAGACAGACGTAGACGCAGACAGACGTAGACAGACGTAGACGCAGACAGACGTAGACAGACGTAGACGCAGACAGACGTAGACAGACGTAGACGCAGACAGACGTAGACAGACGTAGATGCAGACAGACGTAGACAGACGTAGACGCAGACAGACGTAGACAGACGTAGACGCAGACAGACGTAGACGCAGACAGACGTAGACAGACGTAGACGTAGACAGACGTAGACAGACGTAGATGCAGACAGACGTAGACGCAGACAGACGTAGACAGACGTAGACGCAGACAGACGTAGACAGACGCAGACAGACGTAGACGCAGACAGACGTAGACGCAGACAGACATAGACAGACGTAGACGCAGACAGACGTAGACAGACGTAGACGCAGACAGACGTAGACAGACGTAGACGTAGACAGACGCAGACAGACGTAGACAGACGTAGATGTAGACAGACGCAGACAGACGTAGACAGACGAAGACGCAGACAGACGTAGACGCAGACAGACGTAGACAGACGTAGACGCAGACAGACGTAGACAGACGTAGACGTAGACAGACGTAGACAGACGTAGACAGACGAAGACGCAGACAGACGTAGACAGACGTAGACGCAGACAGACGTAGACAGACGTAGACGCAGACAGACGTAGACAGACGTAGACGCAGACAGACGTAGACAGACGTAGACAGACGAAGACGCAGACAGACGTAGACGCAGACAGACGTAGACAGACGTAGACGCAGACAGACGTAGACAGACGCAGACAGACGTAGACGCAGACAGACGTAGACGCAGACAGACGTAGACAGACGTAGATGCAGACAGACGCAGACAGACGTAGACAGACGTAGACGCAGACAGACGTAGACAGACGTAGACGTAGACAGACGTAGACAGACGCAGACAGACGTAGACAGACGTAGACGCAGACAGACGTAGACAGACGCAGACAGACGTAGACGCAGACAGACGTAGACGCAGACAGACGTAGACGCAGACAGACGTAGACAGACGTAGATGCAGACAGACATAGACAGACGTAGACGCAGACAGACGTAGACGCAGACAGACGTAGACGCAGACAGACGTAGACGCAGACAGACGTAGACAGACGTAGACGTAGACAGACGTAGACAGACGTAGACGCAGACAGACGTAGACGCAGACAGACGTAGACAGACGTAGACGTAGACAGACGTAGACGCAGACAGACGTAGACAGACGTAGACGTAGACAGACGTAGATGCAGACAGACGTAGACGCAGACAGACGTAGACAGACGTAGACGCAGACAGACGTAGACAGACGTAGACGCAGACAGACGTAGACGCAGACAGACGTAGACAGACGTAGACGTAGACAGACGTAGACAGACGTAGATGCAGACAGACGTAGACGCAGACAGACGTAGACAGACGTAGACGCAGACAGACGTAGACAGACGCAGACAGACGTAGACGCAGACAGACGTAGACGCAGACAGACATAGACAGACGTAGACGCAGACAGACGTAGACAGACGTAGACGCAGACAGACGTAGACAGACGTAGACGTAGACAGACGCAGACAGACGTAGACAGACGTAGATGTAGACAGACGCAGACAGACGTAGACAGACGAAGACGCAGACAGACGTAGACGCAGACAGACGTAGACAGACGTAGACGCAGACAGACGTAGACAGACGTAGACGTAGACAGACGTAGACAGACGTAGACAGACGAAGACGCAGACAGACGTAGACAGACGTAGACGCAGACAGACGTAGACAGACGTAGACGCAGACAGACGTAGACAGACGTAGACGCAGACAGACGTAGACAGACGTAGACAGACGAAGACGCAGACAGACGTAGACGCAGACAGACGTAGACAGACGTAGACGCAGACAGACGTAGACAGACGTAGACGCAGACAGACGTAGACAGACGTAGACGCAGACAGACGTAGACGCAGACAGACGTAGACAGACGTAGACGTAGACAGACGTAGACAGACGTAGATGCAGACAGACGTAGACGCAGACAGACGTAGACAGACGTAGACGCAGACAGACGTAGACAGACGCAGACAGACGTAGACGCAGACAGACGTAGACGCAGACAGACATAGACAGACGTAGACGCAGACAGACGTAGACAGACGTAGACGCAGACAGACGTAGACAGACGTAGACGTAGACAGACGCAGACAGACGTAGACAGACGTAGATGTAGACAGACGCAGACAGACGTAGACAGACGAAGACGCAGACAGACGTAGACGCAGACAGACGTAGACAGACGTAGACGCAGACAGACGTAGACAGACGTAGACGTAGACAGACGTAGACAGACGTAGACAGACGAAGACGCAGACAGACGTAGACAGACGTAGACGCAGACAGACGTAGACAGACGTAGACGCAGACAGACGTAGACAGACGTAGACGCAGACAGACGTAGACAGACGTAGACAGACGAAGACGCAGACAGACGTAGACGCAGACAGACGTAGACAGACGTAGACGCAGACAGACGTAGACAGACGCAGACAGACGTAGACGCAGACAGACGTAGACGCAGACAGACGTAGACAGACGTAGATGCAGACAGACGCAGACAGACGTAGACAGACGTAGACGCAGACAGACGTAGACAGACGTAGACGTAGACAGACGTAGACAGACGCAGACAGACGTAGACAGACGTAGACGCAGACAGACGTAGACAGACGCAGACAGACGTAGACGCAGACAGACGTAGACGCAGACAGACGTAGACGCAGACAGACGTAGACAGACGTAGATGCAGACAGACATAGACAGACGTAGACGCAGACAGACGTAGACGCAGACAGACGTAGACGCAGACAGACGTAGACAGACGTAGACGCAGACAGACGTAGACAGACGTAGACGTAGACAGACGTAGACAGACGTAGACAGACGAAGACGCAGACAGACGTAGACAGACGTAGACGCAGACAGACGTAGACAGACGTAGACGCAGACAGACGTAGACAGACGTAGACGCAGACAGACGTAGACAGACGTAGACAGACGAAGACGCAGACAGACGTAGACGCAGACAGACGTAGACAGACGTAGACGCAGACAGACGTAGACAGACGCAGACAGACGTAGACGCAGACAGACGTAGACGCAGACAGACGTAGACAGACGTAGATGCAGACAGACGCAGACAGACGTAGACAGACGTAGACGCAGACAGACGTAGACAGACGTAGACGTAGACAGACGTAGACAGACGCAGACAGACGTAGACAGACGTAGACGCAGACAGACGTAGACAGACGCAGACAGACGTAGACGCAGACAGACGTAGACGCAGACAGACGTAGACGCAGACAGACGTAGACAGACGTAGATGCAGACAGACATAGACAGACGTAGACGCAGACAGACGTAGACGCAGACAGACGTAGACGCAGACAGACGTAGACGCAGACAGACGTAGACAGACGTAGACGTAGACAGACGTAGACAGACGTAGACGCAGACAGACGTAGACGCAGACAGACGTAGACAGACGTAGACGTAGACAGACGTAGACGCAGACAGACGTAGACAGACGTAGACGTAGACAGACGTAGATGCAGACAGACGTAGACGCAGACAGACGTAGACAGACGTAGACGTAGACAGACGTAGACAGACGTAGACGTAGACAGACGTAGACGCAGACAGACGTAGACAGACGTAGACGCAGACAGACGTAGACAGACGTAGACGCAGACAGACGTAGACAGACGTAGACGTAGACAGACGTAGACAGACGCAGACAGACGTAGACAGACGTAGACGCAGACAGACGTAGACAGACGCAGACAGACGTAGACGCAGACAGACGTAGACGCAGACAGACGTAGACGCAGACAGACGTAGACAGACGTAGATGCAGACAGACATAGACAGACGTAGACGCAGACAGACGTAGACGCAGACAGACGTAGACGCAGACAGACGTAGACAGACGTAGACGTAGACAGACGTAGACAGACGTAGACGCAGACAGACGTAGACGCAGACAGACGTAGACAGACGTAGACGTAGACAGACGTAGACGCAGACAGACGTAGACAGACGTAGACGCAGACAGACGTAGACAGACGTAGACGCAGACAGACGTAGACAGACGTAGACGTAGACAGACGTAGACGTAGACAGACGTAGACGTAGACAGACGTAGACAGACGCAGACAGACGTAGACAGACGTAGATGTAGACAGACGTAGACAGACGTAGACGCAGACAGACGTAGACAGACGTAGACGCAGACAGACGTAGACAGACGCAGACAGACGTAGACGTAGACAGACGTAGACGCAGACAGACGTAGACAGACGTAGACGCAGACAGACGTAGACAGACGTAGACGTAGACAGACGTAGACAGACGCAGACAGACGTAGACAGACGTAGATGTAGACAGACGTAGACAGACGTAGACGCAGACAGACGTAGACAGACGTAGACGCAGACAGACGTAGACAGAGACAGACGTAGACGCAGACAGACGTAGACGCAGACAGACATAGACAGACGTAGACGCAGACAGACGTAGACAGACGTAGACGCAGACAGACGTAGACAGACGTAGACAGACGAAGACGCAGACAGACGTAGACGCAGACAGACGTAGACAGACGTAGACGCAGACAGACGTAGACAGACGCAGACAGACGTAGACGCAGACAGACGTAGACGCAGACAGACGTAGACAGACGTAGATGCAGACAGACGCAGACAGACGTAGACAGACGTAGACGCAGACAGACATAGACAGACGTAGACGCAGACAGACGTAGACAGACGCAGACAGACGTAGACAGACGTAGATGTAGACAGACGTAGACAGACGTAGACGCAGACAGACGTAGACAGACGTAGACGCAGACAGACGTAGACAGACGCAGACAGACGTAGACGCAGACAGACGTAGACGCAGACAGACGTAGACGCAGACAGACGTAGACAGACGTAGACGCAGACAGACGTAGACAGACGTAGACGCAGACAGACGTAGACAGACGTAGACGCAGACAGACGTAGACAGACGTAGACGCAGACAGACGTAGACAGACGTAGACGTAGACAGACGTAGACAGACGCAGACAGACATAGACAGACGTAGATGTAGACAGACACAGACAGACGTAGACGCAGACAGACGTAGACAGACGTAGACGCAGACAGACGTAGACGCAGACAGACGTAGACGCAGACAGACGTAGACAGACGTAGATGCAGACAGACGTAGACGCAGACAGACGTAGACAGACGTAGACGTAGACAGACGTAGACAGACGTAGACGCAGACAGACGTAGACGCAGACAGACGTAGACAGACGTAGACGTAGACAGACGTAGACAGACGCAGACAGACGTAGACGCAGACAGATGTAGACGCAGACAGACGTAGACAGACGTAGATGCAGACAGACGCAGACAGACGTAGACAGACGTAGACGCAGACAGACGTAGACAGACGTAGACGCAGACAGACGTAGACAGACGTAGACAGACTTAGACGTAGACAGACGTAGACAGACGTAGACAGACGCAGACAGACGTAGACAGACGTAGATGTAGACAGACGTAGACAGACGTAGATGCAGACAGACGCAGACAGACGTAGACAGACGTAGACGCAGACAGACGTAGACAGACGTAGACGCAGACAGACGTAGACAGACGTAGACAGACTTAGACGTAGACAGACGTAGACAGACGTAGACAGACGTAGATGTAGACAGACGTAGACAGACATAGACAGACGTAGACGCAGACAGACGTAGACGCAGACAGACGTAGACAGACGTAGATGCAGACAGACGTAGACGCAGACAGACGTAGACGCAGACAGACGTAGACAGACGTAGACAGACGTAGATGTAGACAGACACAGACAGACGTAGACAGACGCAGACAGACGTAGACAGACGTAGACGTAGACAGACGTAGACAGACGTAGACAGACGCAGACAGACGTAGACAGACGTAGACGTAGACAGACGTAGACAGACATAGACGTAGACAGACGTAGACAGACGTAGACGCAGACAGACGTAGACGCAGACAGACGTAGACAGACGTAGACGTAGACAGACGTAGACGCAGACAGACGTAGACAGACGTAGACGCAGACAGACGTAGACAGACGTAGACGCAGACAGACGTAGACGCAGACAGACGTAGACAGACGTAGACTTAGACAAACATTGACGTAAGCTTTAGAGACGTAGATGTACATAGCCATAGACAGACGCAGACAGACGTAGACGCAGACAGACGTAGACGTAGACAGACGTAGACAGACGTAGACGCAGACAGACGTAGACAGACGTAGACGTAGACAGACGTAGACGCAGACAGACGTAGACAGACGTAGACGCAGACAGACGTAGACAGACGTAGACGCAGACAGACGTAGATGCAGACAGACGTAGACAGATGTAGACGTAGACAGACGTAGACAGACGCAGACAGACGTAGACAGACGTAGATGTAGACAGACGCAGACAGACAGACGTAGACAGACGAAGACGCAGACAGACGTAGACGCAGACAGACGTAGACAGACGTAGACGCAGACAGACGTAGACAGACGTAGACGCAGACAGACGTAGACAGACGTAGACAGACGAAGACGCAGACAGACGTAGACAGACGTAGACGCAGACAGACGTAGACAGACGCAGACAGACGTAGACGCAGACAGACGTAGACGCAGACAGACGTAGACGCAGACAGACGTAGACGCAGACAGACGCAGACAGACGTAGACGCAGACAGACGTAGACGTAGACAGACGTAGACGCAGACAGACGTAGACGCAGACAGACGTAGACGCAGACAGACGTAGACAGACGTAGACGTAGACAGACGTAGACAGACGTAGACGCAGACAGACGTAGACAGACGTAGACGTAGACAGACGTAGACGCAGACAGACGTAGACAGACGTAGACGCAGACAGACGTAGACAGACGTAGACGCAGACAGACGTAGACAGACGTAGACGTAGACAGACGTAGACAGACGCAGACAGACGTAGACAGACGTAGATGTAGACAGACGTAGACAGACGTAGACGCAGACAGACGTAGACAGACGTAGACGCAGACAGACGTAGACAGACGCAGACAGACGTAGACAGACGTAGATGTAGACAGACGTAGACAGACGTAGACGCAGACAGACGTAGACAGACGTAGACGCAGACAGACGTAGACAGACGCAGACAGACGTAGACGCAGACAGACGTAGACGCAGACAGACGTAGACGCAGACAGACGTAGACAGACGTAGACGCAGACAGACGTAGACAGACGTAGACGCAGACAGACGTAGACAGACGCAGACAGACGTAGACGCAGACAGACGTAGACAGACGTAGACGCAGACAGACGTAGACGCAGACAGACGTAGACGCAGACAGACGTAGACAGACGTAGACGCAGACAGACGTAGACAGACGTAGACGCAGACAGACGTAGACAGACGCAGACAGACGTAGACGCAGACAGACGTAGACAGACGTAGACGCAGACAGACATAGACAGACGTAGACGCAGACAGACGTAGACAGACGTAGACGCAGACAGACGTAGACAGACGTAGACGCAGACAGACGTAGACAGACGTAGACGCAGACAGACGTAGACAGACGTAGACGCAGACAGACGTAGACAGACGTAGACGCAGACAGACGTAGACAGACGTAGACGCAGACAGACGTAGACAGACGTAGACGCAGACAGACGTAGACAGACGTAGACGTAGACAGACGTAGACAGACGCAGACAGACGTAGACAGACGTAGATGTAGACAGACGCAGACAGACGTAGACGCAGACAGACGTAGACAGACGAAGACGCAGACAGACGTAGACGCAGACAGACGTAGACAGACGTAGACAGACGAAGACGCAGACAGACGTAGACGCAGACAGACGTAGACAGACGTAGACGCAGACAGACGTAGACAGACGCAGACGCAGACAGACGTAGACAGACGTAGACGTAGACAGACGTAGACAGACGCAGACAGACGTAGACAGACGTAGATGTAGACAGACGCAGACAGACGTAGACGCAGACAGACGTAGACAGACGTAGACGCAGACAGACGTAGACAGACGCAGACAGACGTAGACGCAGACAGACGTAGACGCAGACAGACGTAGACGCAGACAGACGTAGACAGACGTAGATGCAGACAGACATAGACAGACGTAGACGCAGACAGACGTAGACGCAGACAGACGTAGACGCAGACAGACGTAGACGCAGACAGACGTAGACAGACGTAGACGTAGACAGACGTAGACAGACGTAGACGCAGACAGACGTAGACGCAGACAGACGTAGACAGACGTAGACGTAGACAGACGTAGACGCAGACAGACGTAGACAGACGTAGACGTAGACAGACGTAGACAGACGTAGATGCAGACAGACGTAGACGCAGACAGACGTAGACAGACGTAGACGTAGACAGACGTAGACAGACGTAGACGTAGACAGACGTAGACGCAGACAGACGTAGACAGACGTAGACGCAGACAGACGTAGACAGACGTAGACGCAGACAGACGTAGACAGACGTAGACGTAGACAGACGTAGACAGACGCAGACAGACGTAGACAGACGTAGACGCAGACAGACGTAGACAGACGTAGACGCAGACAGACGTAGACAGACGTAGACGCAGACAGACGTAGACAGACGTAGACGCAGACAGACGTAGACAGACGTAGACGCAGACAGACGTAGACAGACGTAGACGCAGACAGACGTAGACAGACGTAGACGCAGACAGACGTAGACGCAGACAGACGTAGACAGACGTAGACGTAGACAGACGTAGACAGACGTAGATGCAGACAGACGTAGACGCAGACAGACGTAGACAGACGTAGACGCAGACAGACGTAGACAGACGCAGACAGACGTAGACGCAGACAGACGTAGACGCAGACAGACATAGACAGACGTAGACGCAGACAGACGTAGACAGACGTAGACGCAGACAGACGTAGACAGACGTAGACGTAGACAGACGCAGACAGACGCAGACAGACGTAGACAGACGTAGATGTAGACAGACGCAGACAGACGTAGACAGACGAAGACGCAGACAGACGTAGACGCAGACAGATGTAGACAGACGTAGACGCAGACAGACGTAGACAGACGTAGACGCAGACAGACGTAGACAGACGTAGACAGACGAAGACGCAGACAGACGTAGACGCAGACAGACGTAGACAGACGTAGACGCAGACAGACGTAGACAGACGCAGACAGACGTAGACGCAGACAGACGTAGACGCAGACAGACGTAGACAGACGTAGATGCAGACAGACGCAGACAGACGTAGACAGACGTAGACGCAGACAGACGTAGACAGACGTAGACGTAGACAGACGTAGACAGACGCAGACAGACGTAGACAGACGTAGACGCAGACAGACGTAGACAGACGCAGACAGACGTAGACGCAGACAGACGTAGACGCAGACAGACGTAGACGCAGACAGACGTAGACAGACGTAGATGCAGACAGACATAGACAGACGTAGACGCAGACAGACGTAGACGCAGACAGACGTAGACGCAGACAGACGTAGACAGACGTAGACGTAGACAGACGTAGACAGACGTAGACGCAGACAGACGTAGACGCAGACAGACGTAGACAGACGTAGACGTAGACAGACGTAGACGCAGACAGACGTAGACAGACGTAGACGCAGACAGACGTAGACAGACGTAGACGTAGACAGACGTAGACAGACGCAGACAGACGTAGACAGACGTAGATGTAGACAGACGTAGACAGACGTAGACGCAGACAGACGTAGACAGACGTAGACGCAGACAGACGTAGACAGACGCAGACAGACGTAGACGTAGACAGACGTAGACGCAGACAGACGTAGACAGACGTAGACGCAGACAGACGTAGACAGACGTAGACGCAGACAGACGTAGACAGACGTAGACGTAGACAGACGTAGACGTAGACAGACGTAGACAGACGCAGACAGACGTAGACAGACGTAGACGCAGACAGACGTAGACAGACGTAGACGCAGACAGACGTAGACAGACGCAGACAGACGTAGACGCAGACAGACGTAGACGCAGACAGACATAGACAGACGTAGACGCAGACAGACGTAGACAGACGTAGACGCAGACAGACGTAGACAGACGTAGACAGACGAAGACGCAGACAGACGTAGACGCAGACAGACGTAGACAGACGTAGACGCAGACAGACGTAGACAGACGCAGACAGACGTAGACGCAGACAGACGTAGACGCAGACAGACGTAGACAGACGTAGATGCAGACAGACGCAGACAGACGTAGACAGACGTAGACGCAGACAGACATAGACAGACGTAGACGCAGACAGACGTAGACAGACGTAGACGCAGACAGACGTAGACAGACGTAGACATAGACAGACGTAGATGTAGACAGACACAGACAGACGTAGACGCAGACAGACGTAGACAGACGTAGACGCAGACAGACGTAGACGCAGACAGACGTAGACGCAGACAGACGTAGACAGACGTAGATGCAGACAGACATAGACAGACGTAGACGCAGACAGACGTAGACGCAGACAGACGTAGACAGACGTAGACAGACGTAGACAGACGTAGACGCAGACAGACGTAGACGCAGACAGACGTAGACAGACGTAGACGTAGACAGACGTAGACAGACGCAGACAGACGTAGACGCAGACAGATGTAGACGCAGACAGACGTAGACAGACGTAGATGCAGACAGACGCAGACAGACGTAGACAGACGTAGACGCAGACAGACGTAGACAGACGTAGACGCAGACAGACGTAGACAGACGTAGACAGACTTAGACGTAGACAGACGTAGACAGACGTAGACAGACGCAGACAGACGTAGACAGACGTAGATGTAGACAGACGTAGACAGACGTAGATGCAGACAGACGCAGACAGACGTAGACAGACGTAGACGCAGACAGACGTAGACAGACGTAGATGCAGACAGACGCAGACAGACGTAGACAGACGTAGACGCAGACAGACGTAGACAGACGTAGACGTAGACAGACGTAGACAGACGCAGACAGACGTAGACAGACGTAGACGCAGACAGACGTAGACAGACGCAGACAGACGTAGACGCAGACAGACGTAGACGCAGACAGACGTAGACGCAGACAGACGTAGACAGACGTAGATGCAGACAGACATAGACAGACGTAGACGCAGACAGACGTAGACGCAGACAGACGTAGACGCAGACAGACGTAGACAGACGTAGACGTAGACAGACGTAGACAGACGTAGACGCAGACAGACGTAGACGCAGACAGACGTAGACAGACGTAGACGTAGACAGACGTAGACGCAGACAGACGTAGACAGACGTAGACGTAGACAGACGTAGACAGACGTAGATGCAGACAGACGTAGACGCAGACAGACGTAGACAGACGTAGACGTAGACAGACGTAGACAGACGTAGACGTAGACAGACGTAGACGCAGACAGACGTAGACAGACGTAGACGCAGACAGACGTAGACAGACGTAGACGCAGACAGACGTAGACAGACGTAGACGTAGACAGACGTAGACAGACGCAGACAGACGTAGACAGACGTAGACGCAGACAGACGTAGACAGACGCAGACAGACGTAGACGCAGACAGACGTAGACGCAGACAGACGTAGACGCAGACAGACGTAGACAGACGTAGATGCAGACAGACATAGACAGACGTAGACGCAGACAGACGTAGACAGACGTAGACGCAGACAGACGTAGACAGACGTAGACGCAGACAGACGTAGACAGACGCAGACAGACGTAGACGCAGACAGACGTAGACGCAGACAGACGTAGACGCAGACAGACGTAGACAGACGTAGACGCAGACAGACGTAGACAGACGTAGACGCAGACAGACGTAGACAGACGTAGACGCAGACAGACGTAGACAGACGTAGACGTAGACAGACGTAGACAGACGCAGACAGACGTAGACAGACGTAGACGCAGACAGACGTAGACAGACGTAGACGCAGACAGACGTAGACAGACGTAGACGCAGACAGACGTAGACAGACGTAGACGCAGACAGACGTAGACAGACGTAGACGCAGACAGACGTAGACAGACGTAGACGCAGACAGACGTAGACGCAGACAGACGTAGACAGACGTAGACGTAGACAGACGTAGACAGACGTAGATGCAGACAGACGTAGACGCAGACAGACGTAGACAGACGTAGACGCAGACAGACGTAGACAGACGCAGACAGACGTAGACGCAGACAGACGTAGACGCAGACAGACATAGACAGACGTAGACGCAGACAGACGTAGACAGACGTAGACGCAGACAGACGTAGACAGACGTAGACGTAGACAGACGCAGACAGACGCAGACAGACGTAGACAGACGAAGACGCAGACAGACGTAGACGCAGACAGACGTAGACAGACGTAGACGCAGACAGACGTAGACAGACGTAGACGCAGACAGACGTAGACAGACGTAGACAGACGAAGACGCAGACAGACGTAGACGCAGACAGACGTAGACAGACGTAGACGCAGACAGACGTAGACAGACGCAGACAGACGTAGACGCAGACAGACGTAGACGCAGACAGACGTAGACAGACGTAGATGCAGACAGACGCAGACAGACGTAGACAGACGTAGACGCAGACAGACGTAGACAGACGTAGACGTAGACAGACGTAGACAGACGCAGACAGACGTAGACAGACGTAGACGCAGACAGACGTAGACAGACGTAGACGCAGACAGACGTAGACAGACGTAGACGCAGACAGACGTAGACAGACGTAGACGCAGACAGACGTAGACAGACGTAGACAGACGAAGACGCAGACAGACGTAGACGCAGACAGACGTAGACAGACGTAGACGCAGACAGACGTAGACAGACGCAGACAGACGTAGACGCAGACAGACGTAGACGCAGACAGACGTAGACAGACGTAGATGCAGACAGACGCAGACAGACGTAGACAGACGTAGACGCAGACAGACGTAGACAGACGTAGACGTAGACAGACGTAGACAGACGCAGACAGACGTAGACAGACGTAGACGCAGACAGACGTAGACAGACGCAGACAGACGTAGACGCAGACAGACGTAGACGCAGACAGACGTAGACGCAGACAGACGTAGACAGACGTAGATGCAGACAGACATAGACAGACGTAGACGCAGACAGATGTAGACGCAGACAGACGTAGACGCAGACAGACGTAGACAGACGTAGACGTAGACAGACGTAGACAGACGTAGACGCAGACAGACGTAGACGCAGACAGACGTAGACAGACGTAGACGTAGACAGACGTAGACGCAGACAGACGTAGACAGACGTAGACGTAGACAGACGTAGACAGACGTAGATGCAGACAGACGTAGACGCAGACAGACGTAGACAGACGTAGACGTAGACAGACGTAGACAGACGTAGACGTAGACAGACGTAGACAGACGTAGACGTAGACAGACGTAGACAGACGCAGACAGACGTAGACAGACGTAGACGCAGACAGACGTAGACAGACGCAGACAGACGTAGACGCAGACAGACGTAGACGCAGACAGACGTAGACGCAGACAGACGTAGACAGACGTAGATGCAGACAGACATAGACAGACGTAGACGCAGACAGACGTAGACAGACGTAGACGCAGACAGACGTAGACAGACGTAGACGCAGACAGACGTAGACAGACGCAGACAGACGTAGACGCAGACAGACGTAGACGCAGACAGACGTAGACGCAGACAGACGTAGACAGACGTAGACGCAGACAGACGTAGACAGACGTAGACAGACGTAGACGTAGACAGACGTAGACGCAGACAGACGTAGACAGACGTAGACGCAGACAGACGTAGACAGACGTAGACGCAGACAGACGTAGACAGACGTAGACGTAGACAGACGTAGACAGACGCAGACAGACGTAGACAGACGTAGACGCAGACAGACGTAGACAGACGCAGACAGACGTAGACGCAGACAGACGTAGACGCAGACAGACGTAGACGCAGACAGACGTAGACAGACGTAGATGCAGACAGACATAGACAGACGTAGACGCAGACAGACGTAGACGCAGACAGACGTAGACAGACGTAGACGTAGACAGACGTAGACAGACGTAGACGCAGACAGACGTAGACGCAGACAGACGTAGACAGACGTAGACGTAGACAGACGTAGACGCAGACAGACGCAGACAGACGTAGACGCAGACAGACGTAGACAGACGTAGACGTAGACAGACGTAGACAGACGTAGACGCAGACAGACGTAGACGCAGACAGACGTAGACAGACGTAGACGTAGACAGACGTAGACGCAGACAGACGTAGACAGACGTAGACGCAGACAGACGTAGACAGACGTAGACGTAGACAGACGTAGACAGACGCAGACAGACGTAGACAGACGTAGACGTAGACAGACGTAGACAGACGTAGACGCAGACAGACGTAGACGCAGACAGACGTAGACAGACGTAGACGTAGACAGACGTAGACGCAGACAGACGTAGACAGACGTAGACGCAGACAGACGTAGACAGACGTAGACGTAGACAGACGCAGACAGACGTAGACAGACGTAGATGTAGACAGACGTAGACAGACGTAGACGCAGACAGACGTAGACAGACGTAGACGCAGACAGACGTAGACAGACGCAGACAGACGTAGACGTAGACAGACGTAGACGCAGACAGACGTAGACAGACGTAGACGCAGACAGACGTAGACAGACGTAGACGCAGACAGACGTAGACAGACGTAGACGTAGACAGACGTAGACGTAGACAGACGTAGACGTAGACAGACGTAGACAGACGCAGACAGACGTAGACAGACGTAGATGTAGACAGACGTAGACAGACGTAGACGCAGACAGACGTAGACAGACGTAGACGCAGACAGACGTAGACAGACGCAGACAGACGTAGACGCAGACAGACGTAGACGCAGACAGACATAGACAGACGTAGACGCAGACAGACGTAGACAGACGTAGACGCAGACAGACGTAGACAGACGTAGACAGACGTAGACGCAGACAGACGTAGACAGACGTAGACAGACGAAGACGCAGACAGACGTAGACGCAGACAGACGTAGACAGACGTAGACGCAGACAGACGTAGACAGACGCAGACAGACGTAGACGCAGACAGACGTAGACGCAGACAGACGTAGATGCAGACAGACGCAGACAGACGTAGACAGTCGTAGACGCAGACAGACATAGACAGACGTAGACGCAGACAGACGTAGACAGACGTAGACGCAGACAGACGTAGACAGACGTAGACGTAGACAGACGTAGACAGACGCAGACAGACATAGACAGACGTAGATGTAGACAGACACAGACAGACGTAGACGCAGACAGACGTAGACAGACGTAGACGCAGACAGACGTAGACGCAGACAGACGTAGACGCAGACAGACGTAGACAGACGTAGATGCAGACAGACATAGACAGACGTAGACGCAGACAGACGTAGACGCAGACAGACGTAGACGCAGACAGACGTAGACAGACGTAGACGCAGACAGACGTAGACGCAGACAGACGTAGACAGACGTAGACGTAGACAGACGTAGACAGACGCAGACAGACGTAGACGCAGACAGATGTAGACGCAGACAGACGTAGACAGACGTAGATGCAGACAGACGCAGACAGACGTAGATGCAGACAGACATAGACAGACGTAGACGCAGACAGACGTAGACGCAGACAGACGTAGACAGACGTAGACGTAGACAGACGTAGACAGACGTAGACGCAGACAGACGTAGACGCAGACAGACGTAGACAGACGTAGACGTAGACAGACGTAGACGCAGACAGACGCAGACAGACGTAGACGCAGACAGACGTAGACAGACGTAGACGTAGACAGACGTAGACAGACGTAGACGCAGACAGACGTAGACGCAGACAGACGTAGACAGACGTAGACGTAGACAGACGTAGACGCAGACAGACGTAGACAGACGTAGACGCAGACAGACGTAGACAGACGTAGACGTAGACAGACGTAGACAGACGCAGACAGACGTAGACAGACGTAGACGTAGACAGACGTAGACAGACGTAGACGCAGACAGACGTAGACGCAGACAGACGTAGACAGACGTAGACGTAGACAGACGTAGACGCAGACAGACGTAGACAGACGTAGACGCAGACAGACGTAGACAGACGTAGACGTAGACAGACGCAGACAGACGTAGACAGACGTAGATGTAGACAGACGTAGACAGACGTAGACGCAGACAGACGTAGACAGACGTAGATGCAGACAGACGTAGACAGACGCAGACAGACGTAGACGTAGACAGACGTAGACGCAGACAGACGTAGACAGACGTAGACGCAGACAGACGTAGACAGACGTAGACGCAGACAGACGTAGACAGACGTAGACGTAGACAGACGTAGACGTAGACAGACGTAGACAGACGCAGACAGACGTAGACAGACGTAGATGTAGACAGACGTAGACAGACGTAGACGCAGACAGACGTAGACAGACGTAGACGCAGACAGACGTAGACAGACGCAGACAGACGTAGACGCAGACAGACGTAGACGCAGACAGACATAGACAGACGTAGACGCAGACAGACGTAGACAGACGTAGACGCAGACAGACGTAGACAGACGTAGACAGACGTAGACGCAGACAGACGTAGACAGACGTAGACAGACGAAGACGCAGACAGACGTAGACGCAGACAGACGTAGACAGACGTAGACGCAGACAGACGTAGACAGACGCAGACAGACGTAGACGCAGACAGACGTAGACGCAGACAGACGTAGACAGACGTAGATGCAGACAGACGCAGACAGACGTAGATGCAGACAGACGTAGACAGACGTAGACAGACGCAGACAGACGTAGACAGACGTAGATGTAGACAGACGTAGACAGACGTAGATGCAGACAGACGCAGACAGACGTAGACAGACGTAGACGCAGACAGACGTAGACAGACGTAGACGTAGACAGACGTAGACAGACGCAGACAGACGTAGACAGACGTAGACGCAGACAGACGTAGACAGACGCAGACAGACGTAGACGCAGACAGACGTAGACGCAGACAGACGTAGACGCAGACAGACGTAGACAGACGTAGATGCAGACAGACATAGACAGACGTAGACGCAGACAGACGTAGACGCAGACAGACGTAGACGCAGACAGACGTAGACAGACGTAGACGTAGACAGACGTAGACAGACGTAGACGCAGACAGACGTAGACGCAGACAGACGTAGACAGACGTAGACGTAGACAGACGTAGACGCAGACAGACGTAGACAGACGTAGACGTAGACAGACGTAGACAGACGTAGATGCAGACAGACGTAGACGCAGACAGACGTAGACAGACGTAGACGTAGACAGACGTAGACGCAGACAGACGTAGACAGACGTAGACGCAGACAGACGTAGACAGACGTAGACGCAGACAGACGTAGACAGACGTAGACAGACGTAGACAGACGCAGACAGACGTAGACAGACGTAGACGTAGACAGACGTAGACAGACGCAGACAGACGTAGACAGACGTAGACGCAGACAGACGTAGACAGACGCAGACAGACGTAGACGCAGACAGACGTAGACGCAGACAGACGTAGACGCAGACAGACGTAGACAGACGTAGATGCAGACAGACATAGACAGACGTAGACGCAGACAGACGTAGACGCAGACAGACGTAGACGCAGACAGACGTAGACAGACGTAGACGTAGACAGACGTAGACAGACGTAGACGCAGACAGACGTAGACGCAGACAGACGTAGACAGACGTAGACGTAGACAGACGTAGACGCAGACAGACGTAGACAGACGTAGACGCAGACAGACGTAGACAGACGTAGACGCAGACAGACGTAGACAGACGTAGACGTAGACAGACGTAGACGTAGACAGACGTAGACAGACGCAGACAGACGTAGACAGACGTAGATGTAGACAGACGTAGACAGACGTAGACGCAGACAGACGTAGACAGACGTAGACGCAGACAGACGTAGACGCAGACAGACGTAGACAGACGTAGATGCAGACAGACGTAGACGCAGACAGACGTAGACGCAGACAGACGTAGACAGACGTAGACAGACGTAGATGTAGACAGACACAGACAGACGTAGACAGACGCAGACAGACGTAGACAGACGTAGACGTAGACAGACGTAGACAGACGTAGACAGACGCAGACAGACGTAGACAGACGTAGACGTAGACAGACGTAGACAGACATAGACGTAGACAGACGTAGACAGACGTAGACGCAGACAGACGTAGACGCAGACAGACGTAGACAGACGTAGACGTAGACAGACGTAGACGCAGACAGACGTAGACAGACGTAGACGCAGACAGACGTAGACAGACGTAGACGCAGACAGACGTAGACGCAGACAGACGTAGACAGACGTAGACTTAGACAAACATTGACGTAAGCTTTAGAGACGTAGATGTACATAGCCATAGACAGACGCAGACAGACGTAGACAGACGTAGACGCAGACAGACGTAGACAGACGTAGACGCAGACAGACGTAGACAGACGTAGACGCAGACAGACGTAGACAGACGCAGACAGACGTAGACGCAGACAGACGTAGACGCAGACAGACGTAGACAGACGTAGACTTAGACAAACATTGACGTAAGCTTTAGAGACGTAGATGTACATAGCCATAGACAGACGCAGACAGACGTAGACTTTGTAAAGGCTAAGTTTATAATCAGACGTAGACGTAAACAGATATAGACTTTACAGACAGACATAGGCAAGAAAGAAGGAAAAAGGCAGCACCAAAATGTTTCGGCAGCAAATCTGAACTTTAAAATTGACAATAAATCTATATCGGGTTTGTCCAGACACTTTAGAGATGAAGATAGTGGTAATTTACAAGCTTTATCCATTGTAGGTATTGAAAAATTTCACAACCCTGTTAGAGTCGGTGATTGGGAAAAAAAAGTCTCCTTTCAAGGAAGCCAAGTGAATACTTAATTCACGCAGTACTTGCGGTTTAGAGGTCAACTATCAAAATGACCTAATGTACATATTTTGAATATGGCATTGGGGTTTATCCCTAACCATGTGTATACAACAATATATTTGCAGAAAAATTTAAGAAAAATAAGAAAAAAAAGTTTTAATTTTTTTTTTTTTATTTTTTTCTGCATTGTTTTTTGGATGAGAATGTAATAAATGTTGTGTGTTTTCACATTGTTTAATGATAAATTCTCTTCTCTTTTTTTAATCGTATTAATTTGTTTATACAATAAAATAACACAAAAAGGAAGAAGAAAGAAGAAAATATTTATTTTTTTTTCCATACTTGAGGGATTGAGTTATTTACAATTGGAAAACACACCACATGTATTTAAATCAAGATCCACATTGTATTGATTTATATGTGTATGATACATGTATTTGTCCTGCATGCTCTGATCTCTGTATGGGAATTTTACCCACTGGTATTGCATTAGTAATCCCCATGTGGGGTAACGCCCTAAATCTTTCCCTGTTTTGTATATATGTGTGTATCATTTCTGAATTGGTAGCCTATGAATAAGGACCCTGTGAGGTCTGAAACATGTAAGGGTACGTTTTTTTATTCCACTTTTGCACACTCTTTTTTTAAAATGAAGAAATAAAGAAAAGTTTTTTATTCTTGAGAATTTAGCTACTGGCTGTTTTACCTTTTTTCTTGCCATTTTCCGGATGTGATCTCCGTTTCCAGGCTGTGCATCAGTGGAACAGTAGACAAACTAAGGGGTAGGCGGAATTACTTTTTTTTTTTTCCCACTCTTTACATCTGTCTACGTCTGTAAAGTCTACGTCTGTAGACAAATGTAGACGTAGACTTTACAGACGTATACTTTACATTCGTAAGTGTCATGATGTATGTGCTTTTCTCCATCCTATATTTTTTGTATAAGATGCCATGTGATGTATTTTACCTTCGAGAAACTGTGAGAAACCCTGGTCCAACTTGTTAGTTTTGCCCAGAGTAATTTGCGTATGGCTAAAACCAGACAGAACACATGGTATGACCGTAAAGCACGCTATCGGGAGTTTGTAGAAGGACAACAAGTCTTAATGATTGTTCCCCGTCGGCAGAATAAACTGCAGACCACATGGGAGGGTCCCTTCCGGGATCTCAGAAAACTGAATGATACCAATTACCTTCTTGCTTTAGATGGACAGTCTTTTGCCTTAGCCCCTGATCATGTGAATATGATTAAGGAGTACCATGGCCGGAACATTCCAATGATAGCAAGCTGTCGGTTGGCTTAAGAAGATGGTCAAGAGGATGAGGACTCTCTACCTGATCTCGTGGAAGCAGCGAGAGCCCCATCCACTGTGGAACAGGTTCCTCTGGGAGATCACCTGGATTCCTTACAGAAAATCCAGATGCTGGAAGTGCTTCAACAGAGACGGGCTGCTTTCTCATCCCAACCAGGTTGAACCACCGTCACCCAACATCCTGTGGACACTCAGGGCATCCGTCCCATACAACAGGCTCCTTACCGGGTACCTGAATCAGTTCGAAACGCCATGCAGCACGAACTGGAGGAGATGTTACAGCTTGGGGTAATCCAGGCCTCCCATAGCCTTTGGGCCTCCCCTGTGGTGTTAATACTCAAGAAGGATGGGAGTACTCGATTTTGTGTGTACTATCGGCGACTAAACGACCATACCGTCAGCGATCCTTACCCAATGCCTCGTATTGACGAACTTCTAGACTGACTGGCTGGGTCCCGATATTTTTTACTACCTTGGATCTCCGTTAGAGGGATCTGCCAGTATCCCTTACTGAGGAAGGGAGAGAACGGTCCGCTTTTATAACCCCCTTTGGTCTGTATGAATTTCTAAGCATGCCTTTTGGAATGAAAAATGCCCCGGCCACCTTCCAGAGAATGGTGGACCAGATCCTCCGGGGATGTGGTGACTTTGCTTGTGCCTACTTGGATGATATCGCCGTCTTCAGCCACACATAGGAGGAACATCTGCATCAAGTAGCCGTTATTCTGGACCTGATTCTTGCAGCCGGCCTAACCATTCGACCCGATAAATGCCAATTGGGGATGGGTGAAGTCCAGTACCTAGGGCATAGAGTTGGAGGAGGGAAGCTCCGTCCTGAGCCTTCCAAAATCCAGGCTATTAGAGACTGGCCTGTACCCCAAACTAAGAAACAAGTTATGGCTTTTCTGGGCACTGCCAATTATTACCGAAAATTTGTTTCTCATTTCAGCACTGTGGCCAAGCCTCTTGCCGACCTGACCAAGAAAACAATGCCCCGGCTGGTGATTTGGACTCCAGCCTGTGATGAGGCTTTTAACCGGCTGAAGGACGCTCTGATCTGCGATCCTGTCCTGGCTGCTCCAGACTACAAGAGGAGATTCATTGTGCAAACGGACGCCTCTGCTTATGGACTGGGAGCTGTCCTCAGTCAGGTGAAAGGCGATGGGGTGTTCGTCCCCAGCTGCAATCTCAGCCGGAAACTGCTGGACCGAGAAGTGGCCTATGCAACTGTTGAGAAGGAATGTCTGGCTGTAGTATGGGCCCTTAGGAAACTAAGGCCGTATCTGTATGGGCGAGAATTCACTGTGGTTACTGATCACAATCCCCTCACCTGGCTGAACAGAGTCTCTGGGGACAATGGACGCTTATTACGGTGGAGCCTGGCTCTGCAGCCCTATAACTTTACTATACAGTATAGAAGAGGCAGCCAACACCAAAATGCAGATGGACTGTCCAGGCAAGAGGAGCCCTGAGTCCTGTCAGCCATGCCTGCGTGTACTTAACCAGCGACCTGTAGAGGTCCCTAGTACGTACACAAGTTGGGAGGGAAAGGGATTGTCATGATGTATGTCCTTTTCTCCATCCCATATTTTTTGTATAAGATGCCATGTGATGTATTTTACCTTCTCACTGTATTTGCTGTAATACTATGTCAGGATGTGATGTAACTTTCCTTTGAAATGTCTTAGGATGTAAGTACAACCAAAGTGTTCAGTAAGTAACAATACCTCCCCCCCCCATCTCCTGTGTCTCTGGGCCCATAATGCAATTATCTCTTGTCCACACAGCCAGGGGAACTTCCCATTGTTTCGTAAGCAGTGGATAACGCCAACTACACAAACCTGTAGACATCTCGGAGCCAACCTTCTAGAATCTTCTAGTGGGCCCAACCATTGCATAGACCTCTACCCTTGAGAGGCAGGCCCACGAGCTCAGACAATACACTCCTGTTTCTAAGTGCAGTTGGGAGCTGAGCTTTGAAGAGGGAGCGAGATCTGATTCTGTGGACAGATCTCGCCATCCAGTGGATTGTGTGGGATTTCTGGGACTCTGAAAAGGACTATTACGTTGTGATCTGGCACTTTGGATTATCGGGAGGTGCCCCCGAATCTGTTTTATTTGGACTTGTCGTGTGCTGTTCCTGTATTCCTGTTAGTAAACCTGTTGGATCATCCTCGGCCTGTTGTCTCTCCTTGCTCTGCTGTACACCCCGTCGTAGACAGAAGTAGACTTAACCTAGTAAAAATCAGTAAAGAGTCAGTAAAACTAACAGTATCTGCCTTGACATTTTTAACACCTGTATAGTGTTTTATTCCAGTGCTTCCCTGGTGGTACTGATCATGTGAACCTTGTTTCCATTTTGCAGAAGGGGTGGTCATCTGGAGGGGGAGGTGTTTGGGGCGTTCCCCTGAGCCTCCATCTCTTATCCTCCAAGGAAGTTGTTTGTGCCACCTAATTTGCACCGTAAAATCATTGGACAACATCACGATCATCCATGTAGTAGAGTATTGTGAAGTAAAGTAACCTTGGACATCCTTTTTCATCGCTTTTGGGGTCTGGGGGTGCACCAGGATGTGGTTGACTATGTGTCTGCTTGCATTTTTTGTGCTTGTTCCAAGGTTATACATATTAGGCTGTCTGGTTCTCTCCTACCATTGGATATCCCCAGTAGACCTTGAACACATTTATCCATGGATTTCATTACTGACCTACCTTTGTCTGCAGGTAAAATGGTGGTCTTAGTCCATAACTTTTGGTGGAGGTTTTCTTTTGTTTTTGCCTATTACCCCCGGTGGTGGGTTGTGGAGGTGAGCTTTAATATCAGGGACGAGTACAGAATATAGGGAGTTCCAGGTCACCACCCTACGCCCTACCATCAAGGGTACCTCAAGGGTTAGGGTGAGCGCAGGGGCCCCAGCTTTAAGGCCAAAATAGGCTGCCTTGGGCTCACCTTAGTCATGAATGTAATACCAGGTGTGTCATTTAGCATCTAGTGGGGTTGATGAAGAGCTCTTCCCATCTGCTCCCTGCCTAGGGCCCAGATAACCTGGTCCTTGGCTGACTCTTATCCAGCTTGGTGCATAGGTACAGAACCTATGTAGGGCAGTGAGGGAACCCAGGGCCCAGCAGTAGGCTTATTAAAGGGTCACCATCTCCCTCTTCCCTAGACACAGGGTTTCCCTTCCCTTTCACCATTCACTTTGTACTTCCTTGTACCTAGCATGACATACATCTATTCTATTCTAGTCCCTATTAATAACGCTCTTACTGCATGCCTTGCATATTTTAAATTAGGCATGCAGTTAAGAGATGGTAAATGTATGTCCCGCTGATGGGGGTGCATGCAGAAGACGTGGACAAGGGCAAACTGTGTTGCTGTGGGAGCACAACAAACACACTCATTTAGACCTATCTTCCTGTCCCATTTTGCAGAGGAGCATAAGTCACTACTGCTATAACCAGAACAGTGCAAACAGGTGGAGGGTTTGTCCTTCCTCTGACCATAGCGAATCCTAGAAGACAAGTGTTCCCACACTGAGACACTCCAGGGAGCACTTTAAATTTACATTAATTGTTACTGGCTTCTCGCCTGGCACGTTTCAAGAGGAATATGAGGAGATCATGTGCAGAGATGGCCAAATAATTGTGTGCTGCTGTTACTCTGTTGGGAGGGGGCAAGTGAGGCTGTCTTCTGCCCTCTGTAAGAAGTCAGCTCTGAGGATTGTTTTGGTTTAACGCTAGTTTACGTTCGTTGCTGGAATACTTTGAAAAGGACCAGCATGGGGTACCCAACTGCACATCAGGTCTAAGTGGGTAAGAGAGCAGTGTGGCCTTCCCACTTACATGGAGGTGGTCTAGTAGGTGAGAGGACTATCACATCTGGTCCTTCCTGCTTTAGTCATCTGGTCTATTGGGTGAGAGAGGTGTTTTTAACCCTTCCCAATACACCCTATAAGGGTAGTGGGTGAGAGTGCTGAATAGCCTTCCAGCTATACCTTGAGAGCCCATTCTGACTTGCCGGAGAAGTGGGGCTTGTTGACAAGGTCCAGGGACACAGAGGGCATTTGCAGAAAGGTGGGCTGTGTGAGGATACGTTGAAGCCATGGGCAACTTGTTCAGTGTGCAGTGTGGGGCTCCAGCATGATCCAAAACAGCCAAACAGATAGTGCAAGAAAGGGAAGGCAAGGAAGCAGTGAAAAATGTCAGATCGATGCTCGGGAATGCAGACATGCCAGAGTACGGATGTTTGGATGTTGAGAAATAGCACAGATTCAGGGAAGAAAAGAGAGGTTGGATAAAAGACAAGAAAGTAGAGCAACAAGTAAATAAATGGTGTCATGTGGCTGAAGAGGTGCAGCATGGTGGATATAAAGAGACCACAGCGGGAGATAAGGTGTATTATGAATGTTTTAATGCACCAAAATCAGGAATTGTGACTGCTACCACCCCAGCTTCACATAATCAGAAACCCAGACCAGATGAATGGACTTGTAAACATTGTAGTGAGAAAAACCCAGACTGGAGAGGTATTTGTGCTACGTGTAATGTTACTCGCCCTAAGCGGATTGCACTAAATCCTGTTCGAGCCAGATCACATGTGATGACAGAGGTCGCTGACTCTGAGATAGAGGTAGTGAAGGAATTGACCATACCATACAATACACCCCAGAAGGTATTACAGTCACAAGTCCCCTCTCTGACAAACACTTGTACACCATTGCTGCAATCTTGCACATGTCGAAATCTGCGAGAGTGTCCGATACCAGAACTAGTGAAGACATAGCAATGCAACAAGTTCCAGACATTGTATGGGCAAAGGGAAAAACTGATGTTGGTCGGCTTCCTATTCCCCCTTTAGCTATGGCAGGAATTCTGGAACAGTGGCAACCACCTCATCCACAGGTTACGCTATTGCAGTACATGGATGACCTTTTGCTCTGCTGTCCAGACCAAACGTCCTGCAAGGAAGCCACAATTTCTTTGCAACCATTATCTGCCAGAAAACACAGCAAAGTTTCATGTGAAAAATTACAGTACTGTAAGCAAAAGGTAACATTATTGGGTCACTGTATCTCTGAAGGTACAAGACACCTGACTGAGGAGAGAAAACAAGCAGTCCAAAATCTCTCCTTATCCAGGTCCAACCGGCAACTGCGCACCTTTTTGGGCTTAGTGTCATACTGCAGGCCTTGGATAAGGTCTGCCTCGCAAATGATGCATCCCCTCTATGATTGTCTGTCATCTGACCCCTTTGACTTCACTCAGGAAGCTATTGATTCCTTTCATTCCCTTAAACTACTCATTGTATCTGCCCCGGCCCTAGGTATTCTAAATTACGATCAACCATTTTTCTTGTTTTGCACAGAACAGGGAGGGCATGCGACAGCCGTCCTCACACAGCAACATGGTGACAAACAAAGACCAATAGTTTACTACTCAGCGCAATTGGACCCAGTTGTCAGAGGGTCTCCCACGTGTGTCCGTACTGTAGCGGCTGCTGCAGTACTGCTAGGGAAGGCTTGTGAGATCACATTGACATTTCCCTTAACAATTTACTCCCCGCATGACATCCATGCTATACTTGTGCAAGTCCAACCGAAACACCTGTCTATGGCCAGACAGCTCAGACTTGAATGTGCCCTTCTGATTCTTGAGTATGTCTCCCTCAAAAGATGTAATGTTCTGAATCCAGCCACCCTTTTGCCGGTAGATTCAGAAAAGGGGGAATTGGTGACAATGGTAGCAAGGGAGGATGAATACTTTGACATGACGCACGAACATGACTGTATGGAGCTGATGAGTCAGGAGACATCAGGTTTTCCACATGTCTATGATACACCTATTACTAATGCAGATTTTGAGTTTTTTGTAGATGGCTCCAGATACTACCTGGATGGGAGATTCTACACTGGATATGCAGTAGTATCGTCACATGAGGTAATCCAAGCTGAACCACTCCCCCCGCACATGTCCGTGCAGGAGGCAGAGCTAACAGCGCTCATTGAGGCATGTAGAGTGGGATCAGGTAGGAAAACTAATGTTTATTCAGACTCAAATTGTGGATTTGGGATCTGTCACGATTTTGGCCCTATCTGGAGAAGTAGGCTTACCCGCTGACATAAGAAAAGCTCTATTAAAACTGCAGAATTGGTAAAAAGGTTAATGGAGGCACTAATGTTACCAGTTCAGGTTGGTATCATTAAGGTGAAAGCACACACAAAAGGTGACTCACTGGAGGTAGCGGGCAATAGAAGGGCGGATGCGGTTGCGAAAGCAGCGACAAAGAGGCCTAGGGATCAGAGGATAGTGGCAGGGAGCCAGCAAGTCCCAACCACAGTGAGTCTGGATGTCCTGAAATCCCTCCAGCATCGAGCTGCCCAAACAGAGAAGGAACACTGGGAGAAAATGGGAGCTGAACTCAAATGGAGTATGGGAAAATAAGGATAGGTTTTGTTTACCAAGGTCCCTGTTCCCTATGATGGCACAAGCAACACATGGCCCCACTCACGCCTCAAAGTGTCATATGTGTAACCAGGTGAATGCCTTCTGGATTGCTACTGGCTTAAGTTACGTAGCCTGCAAACACGTACAATCCTGCATTATCTGCGCACAATACTACCCAGGTAAAAAAGTAAAAGTCCCTAAGAAAGCAACACCCAGACCGCTCTACCCGTTTCAACGACTGCAAATAGACTACATACAACTACCCAAGGTAGGAGTGTATGAGTACGTCCTGGTATGTGTAGATCTCTTCTCAGGATGGGCTAAGGCTTATCCAGTAAAATGTGCAAATGCTAAAACAACTGCAGATAAACTGATGAAGGAACTAGTCTGTTGGTCTGGCATCCCAGAAGCCATAGAAAGTGACAGGGGTACACACTTCACTGGAGAAATAATGAGGGAAATTATGCAGGCCCTGGGAATAGAGCAGGCATTCCATACCCCTTATCATCCGCAGAGCAGTGGAAAAGTAGAGAGATTAAACGGGACACTTAAACTAAAAATTCAAAAGGCCATGGCAGAGACAGGAAAGAATTGGGTAGAGTGCTTATCCCTGGCACTCTTTTCAGTCAGACACACTCCAAAAGGAGACAAGCCTGTCTTTCTATTTGAAGTCCTTTTTGGTAGTGCCCCAAAAACAGGTCTCTACTTTCCACAAGTGTTACAGATGCAGCACGGCACTATGACAGCCTACGTCCAGGCCTTACAGGAAAGACTTAATGTGGTGCATAAACATGTCTTTTTATCCATTCCAGATCCCAATGCAAGTGCAGATGTGCATCAGCTGAATCCAGGTGATTGGGTGGTCGTGCGCAGACACGTGAGAAGGAGCCTAGATCCATGCTTTGATGGCCCATTCCAAGTCCAGCTGACCACATCCACCTCAGTGAAACGTGAGGGAAAGCCCACCTGGATCCACGCCAGTCACTGTAAAAAGGTCACTCCACCGGCAGAATGACAGTTTTGCTAATTATCCTGCTAGGCGTAGCAGGGTTGCTGCACCAAACAAAGACACTGAGCGAACTTTTAAATACGGACTGGGATAATAAACTCATTCGCCACCATATTTCTCTTGGCTTTTCTCCTTCCATGTCCTCAGTAAAAGACTGAAGAAATAGGACTGTGTGTGCAGATCCAACAAAGACTATGCCATATTTAGCCTTACCTCTGGAACCAGAGGAGGTATTGGTACCAGACTGAGTCCAGGTTTCATTGTGTATACAATCTAGATTTTTGGGAGAAGATGTACCTCGTGATGTATCTGCTACATTGACTATAGTTGGATGGGTCACTAAACCCTGGTTCTAGCTAAATATCACACGGCCTGATGGATACTCGTGGTGGATGGAATACGATTCAGACAAGGGCATAATTGCCAAAATAAAGACTAAGATTCCTCATTCGGGCCCCATTCCCCATGATGGAAATTGTGGAAGACTGAACCATAATCCAACACCATTGTATTGAAAAGACAATAACTGTTTCTATATACATACACATGAGTTAACATATCAGAAGGGTATTGAGGGCTGTACATCATCATTTACTAGAAGGACTTTTAGGGGGGAGTGGGGTAGCTTGTTTTCCGGTCATACCCGAGATACAATGAACAATACGTGGTGTGCTCATAAAGTCATGAAGGGGCTTCTGAATCTGCTTTATTGTGTACAAAGTCAAACTCACTTTTGTATTTTCCCAGAGGGAGTGTTATTGGTTTGTGGGAATTGTGCTCACAAGTGGGTGAGCCCTGACATGAGAGGGGTTTGCACACTTGCCAGACGAACTATGAAAGTGGCTGGTGTTAATCATAGTAAAGTAGATTTAGCAGCTGTACCAATTCATACCTTGTAAAAACGAGCAGCAGATAATACACCCCGGTCAAATGGTAGGCCTCATGTAGTAGAATTGGGAAAAGCAAATAAGAAAGGGTATATGAAAATAGAACTAAATACCTTAATACAAATGTGGGACAAGCTAGTAGAGTCCACTGACTATCTGGATGATCAAATTTTTCGGGTTCTTGAGAGTGTTAATGTTACCAATGCTATAAAAAAACAATTAATTGTAGTCACTAACCAGCATACTATAGTACAGTCTTTTGCTGTCACAAATAATTGGTCCTGCCTGTTGCCATTACATTGACCCTGCAGGCAACCTCCAGGTTGGAGCAGATATACAGAAAACAAGTGAACTTAGGGATAAATGGTTAAAAGAGCACGATGCCAACAAGGACTCCTGGTGGGGAAATACATTTTATTTTATGAATCCAGCTAATTGATTTAAGGGCCTAGCAGGTTGTTTTTCTGCCATTATACAAACCTGTATGCAAATATAAAGCAATAGAGATAATAACAATCTCGCTGTAAAAGCATTGATATATGCATTAGCTAAACTACTGAATAATGTGTGTGCTAAGAGTTCCAGTTTTGAACCCTCTGTAGTTTACTACGGACTCCAAATGGCCTCTGCTGACCGGGAGTAGGTGTCCACACTGAGGGTGGATGGGTGAAGTGGTAGGAAGACCCCTCATGGGTACTAGGCCCATGAGCCAGCAGCTCCTGTTTGGACGCCTACTGACCCTGTAGTGAAGGTTATACCATTTACAAAAGGGGGAAATTAATAGAAATAGAAGGGTTAATATTTTAAATGAAGAAATATATAGAAACTATTAACCCTATATTTCTTCATTTTAAATATCTCATTGTTCCATTAGTATATCTGGTGTCAGTTCATATTTCTTATTGTGTAGCCTTCACAATAACTAAGCTTAAGGATTATTATTGTCTGCTAAATGTTCTTCTTAGAGTCATGCATATGAGATAAGTTTGAGGAAAACAAAAATGTAAAGGTTATATGATCAACTTGCAAAAAAGCCTTCTAGATGGAAATTTACAATATCACATTATTCAGCCAAGGTATAGATTATTTATACCATTTATAGATCAAACAGAAAACTGATCATGCTCACTTGAATGCAGGTCTTTGCCTACGTCAATATCGAGCGCTCGGAGAAAAGAGGCCTATGTCAACAGGACCTTACTGGTGATCCCATAAGCTGACTTTTGTGACAAAACAGAACAGCTACAACAACGATGATGGTGGGGAATGGCAATTATTGTCTTAAGAGGTTAATGATGACTAGATACAGTTGCCAACAAGTCATGTTACATACATAGTTACATAGGTCCATCTAGTTCAACCTAGGTCTTTTTTCAACCTTCCTCCACCAGTTGTACATTTCGTCACTATAACACTTATAACCGACGATTTCCTCAGTACACACAAATTGGGCTTGATAATGTTAAGAGTTGCTATAGTGTCTGACTACACTACCACAAGAGGTAGTAATGGCAGATTGTGGAATGCTCTAACTGTAAAGAACCTTTTCCAATTTAGCTGGCAGATTCGCCTTTCTTCCACTGTGAGTGCACCCTGGTCTTTAGTAATTCCTTCTGAAGACAAGTCATGTGCCGGTGCTTTGTATTGACCACACATGTATGTGTACTTAGAAATAAGATCTCCTCTGAGACATCTTTTTTTCTAAGATTAACAAATTCAACTTTTCCAACCTCTCATCATATGGGAGGCCTTCCATTCCTTGCAATAATCTAAATGCCCGCCTTTGAACTGACTAACTTCTGAATATACTTTTTAAAATGTGCAGCCCAAAACTGGATCCCATATTCCAGATGTTACCTCTCTCTAAATCACTTATAAGGTCACAATACATTGGACTCATGGGTCTTCTAGTTACGAGTAAGCTGAGCAGTGTTACTGAATATCAAGCAGCAGCTGCAAAAGCAAACAAGATTTTTGGGTGTATAAAAAGAGGGATTAGATCCCAAGTCTTTTTCCTGTTTTGTTGTTCCGAGTATGCTTAGGATTACTCCGTCCAAGATCTATTACTGCATATAGATTACATTTATCAACATTTAGAGTAATACATTTAATCTCATTAGCCAAATGTCTGCCCATTCCGACATCCTATCCATATTGTTTTGTAATATTGTGTTATCAAGGTCCATTTGTAATATCCTACATAGTTTGGGGTCGTTCTCAAAGACATTTTATTAATGACCTTGTGGATGGGATTGAAAGTAAAGAGATTAAAAAGCATTGATGCTAGCACAGATCGCTGCAGTACCCCACTGCTGACTATGTACATATTCTCTAATTGGACTATTTTATGATTACTCTTTGTTCCCCATCTTTTAGCCAATTCCTTACCCATCTGCTTATAGTTTCCCCTAGTCTTTGCAAAGGCATTTGATACTGTACCAGATATAATGAAGCTTCAGAAGCTGTTAAAATGCAGCTGATGTGAGTTTATTATTTGGTCCTCCTGACTTTGGACTTCTGTACTCAAGTCAAAAAGTGGAAGATGAATAAGTGCCTTCATCATTCCACCAACCCAACCTGTTAAGGTGGCATGCAGAGGGAGGACAGCAGTGCAAAGGGAGAGGGATCCGCAACAGGCAGGAAGAGATAGTGAGGTGGCCAGAGGGAGTAGTAATATTGTTCCTTATGACCTGGGACCTTGCCGTGTATGTGGGCTAAGGATAAGGTGTTCAAAAAGCACCAGACTGAGGAAGAAAATGACCATTTTTTATTTTTCGCATTTGCAACCTGTGGCACATCAAGATAAGCAGGCGCCAGACCACTACCAGCCTGACCACCACAAGCATGCTAAGGTACATGTCATTAAAGTACCCAACTAGGTGAGCTGAACATTGTGAACCCCAATCAGTGTTTGCAGGTGGCACCACTACCTCTTCCTCTGTGCCATGCCAATCCCCTGTACAGCATGAAGGCATGGATGCTTACCCTCTACACCTGTCGTTGCACATTCGGAAGCACCATCGGCACCCCTCTCTTGTTCTTTGGGCCTGTGGATGGGTGGCAGCATATTTCCACTTGTGCTTCAAGTCCTTGGATAGGGATAGTTCCAGCGCAGCGTGCAACAAACACTAAACAATTGCACTTAGAGTGGGACTCTTAAAAAGTGCATAAGCTTTACCAGTGTAGCTCCTTCATGGCCAAGGTAGTGGTACGTGCTTGTCTGTGACTGTTCCTCTATTGCGTGTTTACATGGCGAGCCCACATTATTCCCCACATGTGTCTGCTGATCCAATCAGCAGATATATGCAGCTAACAGGTGTCTAAGATCATGCTGTCAAACTCTGACAGCGCGATCTAAAGTGCTCTGGCAGGGATTGCGCTGTTCTCTGCTGCCATTAATAGCTCCGTGATGCGATCACAGGGTGCCAATGGGTTGTCATGGCAGCGTGAGGTCCGATGACCCCTGTCTCTGCCATGATGCGCTTCTTGTGAATGCAGCCAGTAACACAGCGTTTCTCCTGATCAAAGCAATGCTGAAGCATCACTCAGATTGCTTCCTCTGATCAGCGCATGTAGCCATAAATTCCCCTAACGGGACTAGTAAAATGAATAAAGCCCTTTTGCCACATTGAAAATAAAAGGGGGTGATTTGAACTTTTAAAAATTATGAAAAAAAAAACAAAAACTAAACTAAAACAATAAATACACACATACACATTGGCATTTCTGTACGCGATGATGCCAAATCAAAATATAAAATCAATTCATATAATCAGTACACTGTGTAGCGAGAAAAAAAATTCCAAGTGCCAAAATTGTTGTTTTGTTTTATCGCCTGTTATTGCATTTTAATGCAATGTTGCGCAACCAAAAAAAAACTTAATACTTATTTTTCAGTCAATATAGCCATATGAAGGCTTGTTTTTGTTTATGGCTCTTGTAAGAAGCGAAAACTAAAAAGCACCCTGGGGTTGAAGGGGTTACAAATTGTGCAAAAATTCATTCTGAGGCCTTTCTCTACGTGTCTTCCAGGGAGTATTGCAACTGCACCTTTAAATAAATATGTTGAAATATGGTGAAAGATGGCCTGGCCATTGTGACCATAGCCTTATATTGCATTTTTGCATGTTGGAAATTATGAAATTTCTTAGCTGATGTTTACAGAACCAGCAAAAATGTTTTTAAATATAATGCACATGATTTTTTTTTCCCTGCCTGAATTTGACATTCTGCTTTATAAAAAAAAAAGCGGCAGTTTTCAATTCTTTCAGCGTCTCTCATTGCTTTCAATGTTTTTGCACTCTGCATAGTTTTCCAACACTGTGTGAATATAGCTGAAGGGGATGGAAGGGGCATGGGTTGTTTTTTTTTGGGGGGGGGGCACACAAGCAGTGACGTCACAATGTTACTGCAGTTCACTACTGTCAACTCTCACGCTGCCCTCTGTACAGCAGATATCATGTTTCTTTCGGAATCAGGGATAAATGCATGTACTTAGCCTAATTAAAAAAAAAAGAAATATTTGTAGTCCAGTGACTTTTCTTTTAATATACTGTACAATTACACACACACACACGTTTTCTTCATTTCTTTTGTTTCTGCTTCAAGTGTCAATATGCTGAAAGTCAAATTAAAGACAAACTTGACAATAATTTTGTTTTACAGTATTAACCTGTAGGGTGATCTTTTTTTTTTATAGATTGTGTCAATACATTTTTAATTACCCGAATTGTCTACTCTAGTTTTAGTCTTGGTGGGTTTTTTTTTAATAAAACATTAGTTTTTATTTATGTAGAAAAAAAATATAAAAAATAGTCCCAGTTTGGAACATGAACTAACTACATTTCATTTGTCTGATATTTTATTTTTTTTAACAGACCTAATACCCTGCAAATACTCCTGCAACCGCGACTGTTACAGCAGGGTATAAGCAGAGATTTACTGCATGGCTTCTTTAAATTAAAAATCCAAGCTTCTCCTAGCTATTACATCATAGTAAAAAAAACAAACAAAAAAAAAAAAAAATTACTGGACTGTCATCCATGGATGTTTGACTCATTCAGATGCCCGTTTTTATTGATCTGATCAAACTGACTGACATGTACAAGACACAGTTGTGAATAAGGCCCAAGACTGTATTCACACGTTCCCCCAATTTTCTGCCCATTTACAGACCGTGATTGCCCGCTCGAACCATGTTTATCATGAACTGAACTGTCAGCTTCGTAGGCATGTCTGAGACTGATTAGTGGGTAATCCTTGACAGTCTTCCGAAGTGAACAATGGAATGTGGGAATTAGTTTCTACATTTTAAATGGTAGACATTTATCAGAATGTCTTGATATTAAATACTTACCTTACTGACCTTTCATGTTCCATCCCTTGTGAGTATAATTTCAGTTCCCAGTGCCAGTACTAATGAGGCAGCAGGTAGTCTTGTTGTACAGGGGTTTAGTAAAGTATTGTGAGATGGTAAAACAGCCCCCATTGTTCATGGCCGGAAATGTATATATTTAAACCATGCTGGTGAGGTAGTACAGGGGCTTGCCATGCACATCTTTAACCAGGTACATTGTTCACATTTATGCAACACAAATATGTATTTAAGTTTACCACCTGCTTGCTGTCAGTAATGATGTGATAATGCTTGATAAGGGACTAAAATGTCATTATTCAACCCAAGAGGCCACTGCTTTTCAGCATAGATGACAGACTGCAATAGGTAGCTCAGATGGGGCGGAGCTACAAGCTGATGTACATATTTATATCACTGGAAGTAAAGTGGCGGCCATCTTGGGAGCGGTGGACAGTTGGTGGTAAATTTCTACCCACAAATATCTCTTCCCTCTTCGGCACGCCTCTGTCTCGGAGTTCATTCACTATGTTGACCAGAGCTGTGACAGAGTGGAGCTGACAATGACTGTATCCGAATCCTTACCAGATGGGAGAAGATTGCTGAAAGGACGCGGTCGTGAAGTTGACAGGACGTTGCCAAGGAGACAAACCAACAGATGAGCGATATTGCTGGTAATTATGGAGAGGCCTCCCATCAGACTGCGTACTCTAGTAATATTGTCCAGAACAGACCCGGGTCAGTAAGATAACTAAGGCCCCCTGCACCATCGCAGTGGGTAACTGTGCACACACCTCACATCAGGTTGACGACAGAATAAATGAGACAGTCATGGCATGTAGCTAATTTAGGTAGGCATAATAACCCTGTCAGGCCGCAATTACTGTATAATCATTCTTTGGGACCACAGTTTCCACGACTACATCATTAATTCTTCGCCATTGAGGCTGCTGTGCGGACCACAACGACCTCACTTACACCTGGATGTTGCTAAGGCCTATCACGGACTTTAGGCCATAATTGAGATCATCCAGAGGGAAGCTTGTGTTATTTAACATATATATTGTTCAAGTTTTATTCTCTTCGCTAAGCAGCCGTTGTATATAGTAAGTTGTTAGATCATTTAAAGTGAATTTTGGGAAGGATCCTCCATTAATGTGCACTGTTTATTGGGACAGGGGAATAGTCAGTTGGGGGTTAGAGTAAATTTATCTTAAGTTTGAAAACTGTTGTGCTGTACCGCGGGCGGCTAGTATTTCACACCCATCAAATTTTTTGTTTATGGGTACTAATAGGTATTGGGTGGTTGGATTATCCAGTCACGCCTGTAGGTAATGTATAGTGTATACAGTATATTGTAGTTGACACATATTGTAAGGTGCCACGCTGTATAGCACAAGGGTCTCAGCCTCCTCGCTGAGTGTCTGTGGATTTTGATTGCGTTCATACCAAAATTGTATTAAAGTACTATCGTTAGTTGATCTAGTTTTGGGGCCGTTTATTTCTCGTTCTTGACTTCACTGTATCCTAAAGAGCCCACCCTGGTACACAGCTTACAGTGTTGCAACCCGCTTCTATCTTCACTGGTTCGCATGTGGCGCCAGCAAGAGGGGAAGAAAAAAAAACCTGAGCCACTCACATATAAGGACCATTTCACACATCCGGCTTTTTGCCGGATTCGGCGCACTCCAGTACAGTGTGATACAGTACAATGGCAGTGCGGCAACTTCCGGGTCACATGCTCCAGTCACATGACAGCATGTGACCGGAGCTTCTCATGCTGCCATTCTACTGTATTACACTGTACTGGAGTGCACCGGATCCGGCGAAAAGCCGGATGTGTGAAACGGCCCTAAGGAAGCCTGTCAGGAGGCAGGGTTCATGCAGATCCGAAAGTGCAGAGGCATTAGGCAAATAGTGCCATAATGTCCCAATAAGGAGCCCAAAATTGTGTGGATACTGTTTGGTTTTGTAAGTTCAGAGTGCCCACATTCTTAACTCCTCATGAGTTTTAACATACAGGCAAGTCAAAAGTTGTGTCCCTGCCTTTGATGCAGGCTTGCATGCCAAGCCAGCATCTTTCCCTGCACAAGATGTCTAATTAACCCCTTCACGACAGGCCGATTTTGTGCTTTTTTTTTTTGCCACCCTTCTTCAGAGAGCCGTAACTTTATTTTTCTGGCAATATAGCCATGTGAGGGCTTGTTTTTTTGCAGAATGAGTTAGATTTTATTAAATGACACCATGAGTTTTACCATAGTGTACTGGAGAATGGATTTTTTTTTTGCCAAATGCAGAAAAATTGAAAAAAAAAAAAGTGCAATTGCACAATTAAAAAAAACTAGACCTGTTTGGAATCTACAAACTCATACAGACCTGGGGAATCAGACTACCAGGATACTTACCATAAGGTGAACATTTTAAATTGCAAAAAAACTTTTTTTTTTATTTACCAACACTAGGAATTTTTGTCCCCATTTTCCTCACACCGCATGAGTTTTTTTTTGTGTGGGATATTTAAGGAAAAATAAAACCTATGGCATGAAAAAAGGGGAGAAAAATTGGAAAGTCGCCTGGGGTTGAAGGGGTTAAATAAATATGGTACATCCAAGACACAACTTTGAACCCTATAGGTTGGCGTACAAAAAGCTCTACATTGCTAAAATATTGACTTTCACCTGCAACCTGAGCACAGACCAGTGAATACACTTGAATGAGGTACAAGGAAGTTAGAATTCTTTATTAACATGATGCACTACAAATATTAATAAAAATCAAACCAAAAATATTTTAATGCTAAGAAGGTTAGGATTTAATATATTCTGATTCTTCTAACGAAACGTTTAGACCCACAGTAGTGGTGGTACCCAACTTCTCAGATATTACAAAAAGAGAATACATGGTTGTTACTTAAATTAATTGCTGGCTTCCTGGATGTCTTCTGCAGCTTTTGCTTTAAGTTCTTGATTATATCTGTAATGAAAAAAAAAAAAAATAAAGGAAATTAAAGAAGAGCTGAGAATCTTTTAGAAAGGATGATAAAATGGCCCCCCACCTTTATAACGTCCGTATGCCCTCCTAGGACAGATGGACGGGTGATGGACACATGAAAAAACTCCTTTAATGCGCTCATCGCTATAGCCATATAAAACCTTCTTTTTTCATCTTTCTTTAAGTTGATGGAGTTGCGAGGGGGCTTTTTTTGTGGGCTCGCTGCACATTTGTTGGTACAATTTTGGGGTACATTCGATGATAACGTTTTTCCATTTTTTTGAAGATATGACTCATGAATGACAATTCTGTTTGTTTCTTTCTCTTTATTTCATCTTGTATAGAGCTGGGTCATCCTCACTCAGTGGGAATAGGTTAAGCAAAAGGGAATAGGTTAAGCAAAAGCTAAAGTTGAGCAAAAAGATACATAGGACCCTGGTCCATCAGCCACATCAGTAATCCACTGGACCAGAGCCCTGCAAACCTCCTACCTGCCTCCTCTTCTGCTTAGTAGGCCTGGCGTCATGTTGTGTGGGCATCACTCTGCGACTAAGACATTGTGCCCGGCCAACTAATCAGGGGGGCACAGGGGATTCTGGCAGGTATGAGGTCCGTCTTATACTCCCGTGTTGTCTTACCAGAAGGGGTTGGCAACGGTGGTGGAGTGGAGTCACAGGAGGCAGGGGCGATGCTTGTGGGGTCGGTCCTAGCAGTGGAAGATGCGGTGGCTTTGTGGAACAGGCCTGTGCAGCAGGCATCCCAGATGCTTTGTCGGCAGTCCTGGCTTTAAAGAAATGGCGCCTGGAGCGGCACATGCGCAGATGGAGTTCTCAGCCGAGCGTTCCATCAGCGCACGCGCTGACTCCAGGTGCCATCATTTTTACCCAGAGCATCTCTGATACCTGCCACATCAGCCTGCTCCATACAGCCACCACAGCCCACCTGTCCGCATGAAGAGGCAGCCCGCCGCCTGCGCCAATTCTCTACCCTGTAAGCAATATTTGGATTTTAAAACTCACCCCACATTTTCTTCCCAAATTTTTGGGACGAAAAGTGCTTCTTATCAAAAACACAGTACATTTGCTGAAAGTGAACCGAGGACAATAAGTGAGAATTCTGCCCTCTGTAATTAGGACAACCTTTTTTCATTGGTTATCCCAAACTCACAGGATAGCTGAAAATGACTGGAAACAGAGAAGCACAAATAGGGTCTTATCGTGGTGGGAAAGAATGGAGGCTCAACTTGTCGGATTGTGAGAGACACAAGAAGCGTAGATATCCAACGACTGCTGCAGCCCCACGAGGTGTAGACAATAATGCGGACAGAGAAGGGTCAATGCTGCGCTGCCATGGAAAGAGAGAGAGAGACAAGTCCAACGTATCTTAAAGGTGATTTATTAAACAATGCGAAAAACCATCTCCTTATAATTGTGACCTGATGAAGTAGATGGTCTCTCTGAAAAGCATTGTGTCTTAAAGGTGATTTATTAGACATCTTGTCTCACTTAGCATGACATTAACCATTCTCTTTTTGCATTATTTTCTAAACTGACAGGATGGGATTGCTCAATTCATAACACCAAATACCCACCACCATTCTCTTTTACTAGCTCAAGTAGTAAATTTTTGTCTGAAAACTGAACACATACCTCCATATTCTAAAAAGTTGGGAACCTCCCGCACAGCCAACAAAAAAGTTTACAGCGAAGAGAGACCAGTTTTTAGGAATAATCACGAGCGAATAACGTGACCATATAAGCCCTGGCGGAGAAAAGAAACATTACTAATTAGCGTATACATGATTAACATGCAAAAACCGTTAGTAGTAATGGAAACATTAAGCACAAACATTAACCTCCTTCCAGGGTACCATTATAAATAGGAATGTTTCCACCCACTAACTGCTCACAGCCTTAAAGGGGTGTTTCACCCATATTTTTTATGGTCTAGATTGATATTATATTGAGAAACAATGTTTCTATCAAATACCTATTGTTGGCAATAGTGCCTGTGAGAGGCGCTATTGTAGACCGCTGTTCCCTGCTCCATGAACCCCGGTCTCAGTGACCTCAGGGATCTGGTGACGTCACGTCAAGTTCCTGACACCGCGGCCAGCTGCAGTGTCCGTGAGTGATGGGCTGTGACGAGCAGTGAAACACCGCCCACAGCCCATCAGCTCCCTCGTCCTTGACAGCAGAGCGCTGCAAGCAGGAGACGCGCTGTGCTGTGACAAGCGATGAAACACCGCCCACAGCCCAGCGAGTCAGTAAGACTGGGGCCGGCCGCAGGGATGTGATGTGTCCGGAACTTGACGTAACGTCACCGGAGCGGGAAACAGCGGTCTGCAATAGCACCTCTCACAGGCACTATTGCCAACATAAGGTATTTGAGAGAAACATTGTTTCTCAATATATCATCGATCTAAAAAATATGGATGAACCACCCTTTTAATACTGTGTTTCCTTGAAAATAAGTGCGTGGAAGAACCTTCTAAAAGGGTCTTCCCTAATCTAAAAAATGATCATCTTCTCCGTCAAGTAGGTGGATCCTTCTAGGTGTGATGACACGTATGTTATGTCTCACGTCTTCCCCCTCCATACTGCTGTAGCTTCACTCTGCTGTGGCAAAAATTGTGAGGTTTTTCCTTTTTTACTCGATTTCAAGTTATGTACACTATCGTTTTCTAAGTATAGATTGTTTACTATTTGAGCCACAAAACACGGAGTGTATAACAACCTACCAGTAGCCGTGAGTACTCCCGACTGAGCTGGGCTCAATTTGTCTGCTGGTCTGGTCATATCCGCTAAGCCAGCAATCACCAAGCCCTAGTATATAGCAAAGGGAAAAACATGTAGTATAGTGCAAGGTAAAAGTACAATAAAATCCACTTCTCCCACCTCCTTTCTTGTGATGCAACAGTTCTGTAATCTTTAGGAATACACAGGAGTGGCATGCATAAATAACCCATCAGATATGCGGCCGGGCTCCATGGAAATACTCGCCATCTTGGCTTTTTACCCATCTTGTTAGATTACAACATGTGATAAAATATTTTTGTAATTGGATTTGTGTGTGATAAGGCAGTGAGGTGAAAAAAATCTAGGCAAAATTAATGGACTCCCCTAAAAATTTCTGATGCAAGCAATTACCGTGATAAATAACATGCGTAGTGAAGTCCACCTGTGTGCAATGTAAGTGTCACATGGTCGGTCAGTATACACACACCTTTTCTGAAAGGCCACAGAGGCAGCAACACCATTAAGCAAGAGACACCACTAACTAAACACCATGAAGACCAAGGAGATCTCCAAACAAGTCAAAGACTAAGATATTTTTTTGAACCCAACTCTGACTTGTACTTCTTGACACTTAATCTCTGATGTTCCCACTAAAAAGCATCAAATACATTATCATCAAATGGAAAGAACATGGTGCCACAACAAACCTGCCAAGAGAGGGCCACCCACGAAAGCTCTCAGCCTGGGCAAGGAGGACATTAATCAGAGAGGTAGTACAGAGACCAAACAAAGATAACACTGAAGAAGCTGCAGAGTTTGCAAGTTGAGACTGGAGTATCTGTCTATACGGCTACAATAAGCTGTACACTCTATAGAGATGGCCTTTATGGAAGAGTGGCCAGAAAAAAAGCCTTTACTTCCATCCAAAAATTGGAAGGCTTATTTAGATTTTGCCAAAAAACATGTGGGATACTCCCCAAATGCATGGAAGAAGGTGCTGTGGTCAGATGACACTAAAATTCAACTTTTGGCCACCAATGTAAATGCTATGTCTGGAGCTAAACCAACACAGCTCAGCACCTCAAAAACACCATTCCCACAATGAAACATGTTGGTGAAAGCATCATAGTTTGGGCATGTTTTTCAGCAGCAGAGACAGGGAAAACGGTCCGAGTCGAGGGGAAGATGAATGGTGCAAAATACAGGGATATTATTGACCAAACCTGTTTCAGTTTGTCAGAGATTTGAGACTGGGATGGAGGATTAACTTCCAACAAGACAATAACCCAAACCATACTGGTAAATCAACACTCGAATAGTTTAAGGAACAACGTGTAAATGTATTGGAGTGACCTATTCAAAGCCCAGACCTTAATCCAATGGAGAATCTGTGGTCAGACGTGAAGATTGCTGTTCACCAGAGGAAACCATCTAACTTGAAGGAGTTGGTGCAGTTTTGCATTGAGGAATGGGTAAAAATCCCAGTGGCAATATGTGTAAAGCTCATAGGAGACTTATCCAAGGTGGCTTGCAACTGTAATTGCCACAAAACGAGGCTCTGCAAAGTTCTGACTTTAAGGGGGCGACTAGTTATGCACACTAAAGTTTACAGTTATTGTGTCCATTGTTTTTCTTTGTATTGTAAAACAAACAACAAATGATCACAGTTGTAGGTATGGTCTTTGCAGGAACTGATGCAAACCTTCAAAAAGAAAACCGTGAAACTCCAGATTGTGAGGTAGCAAAACATGAAAAATTCCAGAGGGGTGAATACTTTTGCAGGGCACTGTGTGTGTGTGTGGTATAATTATATATATCATATATATTACACACACATACTGTATATATGAATTTCTATGGAGCCCAGTTATATCTGATAGAGGTTGTTTATGCTACTCCTGAGTATTCCTAAATATTAGAGATCTATATTTTTTTTTCCGGTTCATTCACTTACATCTGGAGGAAGTGAAAGCTGCTGCACTCTCTCTTGGCCCTGATTCCAGCGATGTGTCACTTACTATGCTGCAGTGTTGATAAAATCACTGCTTTATCAGCTGCAGAGCTACCAGTTTTCTGATTGCTGAGTCTGTATAACACCACTGGTTTTCTGTGTACACTGTGCATAGGCTTAACCAAGCACATAAATATAAAGGACTTTTGAGCTGCTAATTTCCTAGTCTTCTAGTGAACATTTCCTGCTGATAGGAGTGATTTTATAAAAACTACAGCAAGCAGCCCAGTAAGTGACATAGCTATGGAATCAGGGCTCAGTCTATAAATCATGCTCCTCTCAGATGAAAAAGCTGGTAATTCATGTGAATGGCTGTAAGGAGACAACATATTAAGCCTGAAAATGGGGTAATCACAGTGAAGACTAGAGGATCAGACAAGGTGGCCATGTCCTGCTTACTGCATTACTACATACACTGGCAGTGAAGCGTTTCCACCAGTGTGAATGAAGCCAGTGATCACAGACAGAGCCCAGCTTTATCCTTTATGGCAGTGCCGTCATGGCACAGAGGCTGTCAGATAATGTGCACTTCTGCATCTGTAAACAGATCGAGACAATAGAAGTAGGAAAGTTCATGCCCAAGCCATCGGGAGTAGGCTCCTGACCGGTTACCTTCCATCAGAGGGCACACTGCTGGAGTATGTAAGGTCAGATAAAAGGAAAGCTATGCAATTCCGATCATTAAAGGGGTGGTTTACCACTTGGACAATCCTTCATATACTTTAATCTCCGGTGTGAAATACTCCGATATTTACCTCCCACATTGTTCCAGCGATGTTGGCACTTTGACTTCTTTCGATTGAGTCTGGACTGTTTCACTTTGATTGGCTGCAGCGCTCACGTGGCAAACAGATTAATGTCACAATGGTCTAACATCCGAAATGAAAACTGCAGCCCATTAGCACCCAGGGATGTCGGAGACTTCTTTTCATTTTTATTTTACACTGGGGACTATAGTATGTAAGAAGGGGTTGTCAGAATGCTGGACAGCCCCTTTAAATCCACATACATCTATCTCAATTTATTACACTTGCTAGGATGTAATAACTGGCATACTTGTGCATAAGTCAGATTTTGATATAATTTAACACATGATAATTACCCATTTCATTATTGGAGCCCAGAAAAAGACAGTCTTGGGGCCTGAAACAAGAAAGAGACAAGTGATAGAAGGTAGAGGCTTCTTAAAGTAAGACGCAAGGAGCCGGTTTTGTTGTCTACAAGTACACCGATGCTAACAGACAGCTATTTCTGCATTATGTATGTGCTTAGTGTAGGACGGCTTCCTGCATGGACATACAATACAAAAGGCACACAGCCTATACGTTACCAATAAACTTTGACGACTTGCCTACAAACGCCATTATACCTTTTGGATCAGAATTACCAGTGGTTCTTAAAAGCCGCAGCAATCATGGAGGCGGTGTTTGGGTTAAATAGGATGTTCAGGATATTCGGAAATTAATGGGATTGTCCAGTCACAACAAGTGGTAGACTAGATAAGGTATGGATCATAGAGACCTGCACCGAGCGGCAGCATGCGGGATCCACAATAAGAATCATTTATCTCATTTCCAAAACAAAGCGCAAGGTCTGATGCCCGACAGGCACGCCATGCAAAGTAGAGCGGTGGTTGATCATGCACACTAACACTCCACCATAAATGAAAAAGCCCCGATGACTCGGGTGGGCCCAAGTGCTCAATAACTTGTCCTGGTGATAACTTTTTTTTTTTTTTTTTTTTAACCGTACAACCCAATTAAACCAAGGGGGTGGGAGAAACCAACATAACTTACCTGATATAGATCCCCTAATTCCTGTGGATCCCCGCCAGCCTTTGTGATGTGGCCTTTTTATCCACATGTGGTGGATTTTTCTACCACAGATTCACATGCAGTGGAATTCGCTGCTTCTGTCAGTAAAAGCTGAGCGTGGGCGTTATAGTGGTGGTGCCCAACGTGGTAAGTGTGGTAACTGTAATATGAAGAGGGCTTCCCAAAAGAAGCAGACCCATTACACAAAACAATGGGATATCCAAGACTTGTGAAGATCAAACCTATAGAGCCACAACCAATCCAAACAGTCAAGGGAACACAGCGCTGCACGCCCTTCAGTGTTCTTCCTACATGAAGGCCTTCGGATACAAAATTGTACAAAAAACAGCAATTGCCCTATACTGCATGGAGCCACATTATAAAAGGCGAAAATTAAAGGTCGATGCAGCTCAATTGGGTCCTCTCTATTCCCAGGACAGCCCCGCACCAGTGCTAACGTAATGATCTATATCTAGCAGTATGCCATCATTTTTAAAGAAGGGAATAATCCTGCTAAACACAGGGCGTCTGATAAATAATAAAAAATCATTGTGTGGACTTTTACCCTTGCACGTCCAGTACGCAGACCACACTGATGTACACAATATTGAATGGTCTGATTTGACACTCGGATGCCTCTCGCCTCCCTTAAATGTGCCTGGAGTTGTGTAGCATTCATCCTTCGATTTTGAAGGGCATGGTTCACAATGAATCGGTCATCAGTGTGGCATGTGGCTAAAAGATGTCCATTTCTCTATCTTTCTGTGACACAGTCTCTCTATATACATGTTACAACTTGCTGATGACACTCTGTGACACTCAAAGCTTAAGTAACCAGAAATTCAACACTCCTTAAAAAAGGATAACTAAAGAATTTTATTTGCAGAAAAATTGTGACATTTTAGACTTACATCAGACCTTTATCAAACTACAAAATAAAATACATAAATCACAACAATATGTGATACAGTATTTTTATATATGGAAAGACCAGGGTGCTCGGATAGGACACTACTCCCGATATATAAATAGCAGACTGACGTGTATTATACTCTAAGCTGAGCGGCCATTTTCATCTGAGAACATCATGCTTGAAGACTCGCAATAGTGAGGTACTGCTGATTGTTAGGTGTCGTCATGGTCTTACATTGTCTAAATCTGAACAGCCTGATGACCCCCAAGCAACGGGTGCAACTAGAATAACACGAGGAAAAAAAAAAAATGACCATTTGTTACAGATGGGAAAATTCATATGGGATCGACTGGCAAGAGAAGTAACGCCCTGGGACTAGTCCCTGCGCACATTAGCGTACAATAAAAGATCGTTAGGAATACTTTTTCTAAAGATCCCTTTATCTATGCTAATGTATACAGGGACCGTTAGGCAGGGATTAGGAATATAGACCCAGAACTGCTCATGGTTTTGGGTGTATATTGCACCTGACAGGTTTTCTTTAAACATGAACGTGTGAAACCACCATTAATCGGGTACAAGCCACAAGCATGGTTATGGTCATACGTGTGATATCCGTGTTTGCATATGTGTGACACGTACTGGAGAAAACACGTGGTCTCTTAAATAAACAGATTTTCTATATTCACCTGTATCCAGCGCTGTTTTCTTCGGCTCTGCTGCCTCCTGCTCCTGACCCCCGCTCATTATATTCATTGATTATTCACTGCACTGAGGAGCTGGAAGCCGGAGCAGCACTGGGTACAGGTGATTATTCAGCAGTGTGTGCCCAGTGACGTCTAGGAGGTCACCGGAGTTCCCAATGAACTTTTATGACATCCTCATGACACTTGCGCTACAGCGGGTGTCAGGACGGTGACTTCATGGGTTTATCAAAGTTCATTGGGAACTATGATGACCTCCTGGACATCACTGCACACACACTGCTTGCTGAATACTCACCTGTCCCCGCGATGCTCCGGCTTCCGGCTCCTCAGTGCAGTGAATAATCAATTAATATAATGAGCGGGGGTCACGAGCGGGAGGCAGCAGAGCCGGAGAAAACCGCTGGATTCAGGTAAATATAGAAATATCTTTTTATTTCAGAGACTTGTGTTTTCTCCGGTACATGTCACACTGATGTCACAATGATCACATCAGTATGCGATCCGTGTGACATCTGTGCAGCCGGAGAAAAAAAAACGTCTCCGTGCAAGGCCACGAGAGGTCACACGGGCCGTATGAAAACACAAAGTGTGAGTGCCAGTATAGAATAACATGGGTACGTGTGGCATCTGTGTTAAAAACGCATGTCATACATACCTGAAAGACTGACATCTGAAACCAGCCTAAAACTACAGCAAGCGGCCCTGTATGTGACACAACGCTGGAATCAGGGTCTCTGTCTCTACATTTGCTGCTCTCAGATTAGGTGGCAAAAACCTGGTGATAGATTCCCTTTAGGTGTAGTGGCAGAGCACTGCTCCATCCCTATACTAATGATCAATAGGCTCCCCAGGCAGAGGTTCTGTCCGGTTCGCTAAAACAGTTCAGAGTGCCGCGGAGGAGGACGGGAGACAGGAGAGGCCGCCGCTGCTTGGATCAGATAAAGCGCTCAGTGAGCCGAAGCTGCAGGGAGAGGGGCCGCATAAGATGGGAACGGTTACTATATGTGGCTATAGGGGTAGAGGAGGCCACAATAGGATGGGATCTGCAGGGGGGGAGGAGGCCACAATAGGATGGGATCTGCAGGGGGAAAGGAGGCCGCAATAGGATGGGATCTGCAGGGGGAAAGGAGGCCGCAATAGGATGGGATCTGCAGGGGGAAAGGAGGCCACAATAGGATGGGATCTGCAGGGGGAAAGGAGGCCACAATAGGATGGGATCTGCAGGGGGAGAGGAGGCCACAATAGGATGGGATCTGCAGGGGCAAAGGAGGCCGCAATAGGATGGGATCTGCAGGGGGAAAGGAGGCCACAATAGGATGGGATCTGCAGGGGGAAAGGAGGCCACAATAGGATGGGATCTGCAGGGGGAAAGGAGGCCACAATAGGATGGGATCTGCAGGGGCAAAGGAGGCCACAATAGGATGGGATCTGCAGGGGGAAAGGAGGCCACAATAGGATGGGATCTGCAGGGGGAAAGGAGGCCACAATAGGATGGGATCTGCAGGGGGAGAGGAGGCCACAATAGGATGGGATCTGCAGGGGGAAAGGAGGCCACAATAGGATGGGATCTGCAGGGGGAAAGGAGGCCACAATAGGATGGGATCTGCAGGGGGAAAGGAGGCCACAATAGGATGGGATCTGCAGAGGGGGAGGAGGCCACAATAGGATGGGATCTGCAGGGGGAAAGGAGGCCACAATAGGATGGGATCTGCAGGGGGAAAGGAGGCCACAATAGGATGGGATCTGCAGAGGGGGAGGAGGCCACAATAGGATGGGATCTGCAGAGGGGGAGGAGGCCACAATAGGATGGGATCTGCAGAGGGGGAGGAGGCCACAATAGGATGGGATCTGCAGGGGGAAAGGAGGCCACAATAGGATGGGATCTGCAGGGGGAAAGGAGGCCACAATAGGATGGGATCTGCAGGGGCAAAGGAGGCCGCAATAGGATGGGATCTGCAGGGGCAAAGGAGGCCACAATAGGATGGGATCTGCAGGGGGAAAGGAGGCCACAATAGGATGGGATCTGCAGGGGGAGAGGAGGCCACAATAGGATGGGATCTGCAGGGGGAAAGGAGGCCACAATAGGATGGGATCTGCAGGGGGAAAGGAGGCCACAATAGGATGGGATCTGCAGGGGGAAAGGAGGCCACAATAGGATGGGATCTGCAGAGGGGGAGGAGGCCACAATAGGATGGGATCTGCAGGGGGAAAGGAGGCCACAATAGGATGGGATCTGCAGGGGGAAAGGAGGCCACAATAGGATGGGATCTGCAGGGGGAAAGGAGGCCACAATAGGATGGGATCTGCAGAGGGGGAGGAGGCCACAATAGGATGGGATCTGCAGAGGGGGAGGAGGCCACAATAGGATGGGATCTGCAGGGGGAAAGGAGGCCACAATAGGATGGGATCTGCAGGGGGGGAGAGACCACATGGGGTGAGATCTGTATGGGGAAGGTCGTCCGTTCCAATTTCAGCAGGGCTCCTTTAGTAATAATTTTTAAAAACTGTAGAAAAACCGGTTAATACAATAAGAGTGACAGTGACTGGAACAACTGGTGCTGGACAGGAGAGTGACTGTAGAGGAGGGGAAGAAGGGGAAAGAGATTTTTCTTTAAATTACTTGTATTTTTGGTTGAGGAAAGTGCGTGTAAATGGGTGAGGCTAACAGAATGGGTGTGGTTACAGAATGGGTGGGGTTACAGAATGGGTGTGGTTACAGAATGGGTGTGGTTACAGAATGGGTGTGGTTACAGAATGGGTGTGGTTACAGAATGGGTGTGGTTACAGAATGGGTGGGGTTACAGAATGGGTGGGGTTACAGAATGGGTGGGGTTACAGAATGGGTGTGGTTACAGAATGGGTGTGGTTACAGAATGGGTGTGGTTACAGAATGGGTGTGGTTACAGAATGGGTGTGGTTACAGAATGGGTGGGGTTTTCAAATGAGCGGGGTTTACAGAGAACCTGTTGGTAAAAATTTTCATCCTGGGGCCAGGGGTGGGATTCAGACATTAATAAAGGGGCTTTCAGTGAAATGTTTTTTAATGACCCCCACCCTTACTCGGAGGATGGCTACTCACTAGAATATGCCACTGCTTTCTGAAAAGCGGCCACATTGCTGAGCATCACACAATGCATGACCTGAGCCAGCAGCACGAGCCCTGGCCACTGAGCGCCTCAGCTGTCCTGTCAGTGCCTATCACTCAGCTGCAGCATACATGAGCAGGAGCTTATACACAGACCCGTATTATGCACTAGATAACACCGGAGTTTCAGGCCTTCAGTGAGGGCGGGGACAGGCTGACCAGACACGTGCACCAGTGTGGAGCCCCTCAGGGCTGAGCTGTGCCCGGGGCGGCCTCTGGGAGCCGCATACCGGAGATCACACAGAGCTGCTGCTGGTCCAGAGCGGGGCAGAGTATGCAGATCGTGCACGACCACAACATACACAGGTGACCTCTGGCAGATCAGCTGACAGGCGCGACACTCTACCTGCCGGGTGGTTGTAGAATGGCCGCAGCTTTGCTGGGAGCATGAGCTCTATCTTATCCAGCGCTCTGTGGTAGGACGCCCTCAGCCCGACCGCTGCCATCTTCTGTAGCGGGAGGTACACGGTCACCGGCCGCAGAAGTCACCGCGATCACCAGCGGAAGCGACCAGTGTCCCCACAAGGTCTTCCAGAGGCGTAGCGCGATCGGCACCTTCCTATTGGAGCAGAGCTCTGACAGCAGGCCCCGCCTCTTCCTCCTGTCTACACCAATCGTTGCTTAGGAGCCGCGGCGTCCTGTGCTCTTAGAAACCACAGACCTATCTGCCATGTGTGCGGCAGAGCGGGCAGTGTTTACACCCTGCAGAAGGAGCCGTGTGCAGAAGTGCTCGCCATCCGACTGACACAGCTGTGCAAGGGGAACAGGGGCAAGGGGGAGAGACCTGTTCATGGAATAAAGGGGGAGAGCCACAAGACCTGTGCATGAAATAAGGGGGGAGAGCCACAATACCTGTGCATGGAATAAGGGGGGAGAGCCACAATACCTGTGCATGGAATAAGGGGGGAGAGCCACAATACCTGTGCATGGAATAAGGGGGGAGAGCCACAATACCTGTGCATGGAATAAGGGGGGAGAGCCACAATACCTGTGCATGAAATAAGGGGGGAGAGCCACAATACCTGTGCATGGAATAAGGGGGGAGAGCCACAATACCTGTGCATGGAATAAGGGGGGAGAGCCACAATACCTGTGCATGGAATAAGGGGGGAGAGCCACAAGACCTGTGCATGGCATAAGGGGGGAGAGCCACAATACCTGTGCATGGAATAAGGGGGGAGAGCCACAAACTTGTGTATGGAATAAGGGGTGAGAGCCACAATACCTGTGCATGGAGTAAGGGGGGAGAGCCACAATACCTGTGCATGGAATAAGGGGGGAGAGCCACAAGACCTGTGCATGGAATAAGGGGGGAGAGCCACAAGACCTGTGCATGGAATAAGGGGGGAGAGCCACAAACCTGTGTATGGAATAAGGGGGGGAGAGCCACAATACCTGTGCATGGCATAAGGGGGCAGAGCCACAAGACAAGTGCATGGCATAAAAGGGGAGAGCCACAATACCTGTGCATGGAATAAGGGGGGAGAGCCACAATACCTGTGCATGGAATAAGGGGGGAGAGCAACAATACCTGTGCATGGAATAAGGGGGGAGAGCCACAATACCTGTGCATGGAATAAGGGGGGAGAGCCACAAACCTGTGCATGGAATAAGGGGGGAGAGACACAATACCTGTGCATGGAATAAGGGGGGAGAGCCACAAACCTGTGCATGGAATAAGGGGGGAGAGCCACAAACCTGTGCATGGAATAAGGGGGGGAGAGCCACAATACCTGTTCATGGAGTAAGGGGGGAGAGCCACAAACCTGTGCATGGAATAAGGGGGAGAGCCACAAACCTTTGCATGGCATAAAAGGGGAGAGCCACAAACCTGTGCATGGATTAAGGGGGGGAGAGCCACAAGACCTGTGCATGTCATAAGGGGGGAGAGCCACAAACCTGTGCATGGAACAAGGGGGCAGAGCCACAAACCTGTGCATGGAATAAGGGGGGAGAGCCACAAGACCTGTGCATGGCATAAGGGGGGAGAGCCACAATACCTGTGCATGGAATAAGGGGGGAGAGCCACAATACCTGTGCATGGAATAAGGGGGGAGAGCCACAAACCTGTGCATGGAATAAGGGGGGAGAGCCACAAACCTGTGCATGGAATAAGGGGGGGAGAGCCACAATACCTGTTCATGGAGTAAGGGGGGAGAGCCACAAACCTGTGCATGGAATAAGGGGGAGAGCCACAAACCTTTGCATGGCATAAAAGGGGAGAGCCACAAACCTGTGCATGGATTAAGGGGGGGAGAGCCACAAGACCTGTGCATGTCATAAGGGGGGAGAGCCACAAACCTGTGCATGGAACAAGGGGGCAGAACCACAAACCTGTGCATGGAATAAGGGGGGAGAGCCACAAGACCTGTGCATGGCATAAGGGGGGAGAGCCACAATACCTGTGCATGGAATAAGGGGGGAGAGCCACAATACCTGTGCATGGAATAAGGGGGGAGAGCCACAAACCTGTGCATGGAATAAGGGGGGAGAGCCACAAACCTGTGCATGGAATAAGGGGGGGAGAGCCACAATACCTGTTCATGGAGTAAGGGGGGAGAGCCACAAACCTGTGCATGGAATAAGGGGGAGAGCCACAAACCTTTGCATGGCATAAAAGGGGAGAGCCACAAACCTGTGCATGGATTAAGGGGGGGAGAGCCACAAGACCTGTGCATGTCATAAGGGGGGAGAGCCACAAACCTGTGCATGGAACAAGGGGGCAGAGCCACAAACCTGTGCATGGAATAAGGGGGGAGAGCCACAAGACCTGTGCATGGCATAAGGGGGGAGAGCCACAATACCTGTGCATGGAATAAGGGGGGAGAGCCACAATACCTGTGCATGGAATAAGGGGGGAGAGCCACAAGACCTGTGCATGGCATAAGGGGGGAGAGCCACAAGACAAGTGCATGGAATAAGGGGGGAGAGCCACAATAAATGTGCATGGAATAAGGGGGGAGAGCCACAATACCTGTGCATGGAATAAGGGGGAGAGCCACAAACCTGTGCATAGAATAAGGGGGGCAGAGCCACAAACCTGTGCATGGAATAAGGGGGGAGAGCCACAAACCTGTGCATAGAATAAGGGGGAGAGCCACAAACCTTTGCATGGAATAAGGGGGGGAGAGCCACAAGACCTGTGCATGGCATAAGGGGGGAGAGCCACAAGACCTGTGCATGGAATAAGGGTGGGAGTGTCACAAACCTGTGCATGGAGTAAAGGGGGAGAGCCACAAACCTGTGCATGGAATAAGGGGGGAGAGCCACAAGACCTGTGCATGGAATAAGGGGGAGAGCCACAAACCTGTGCATGGAATAAGGGGGGGAGAGCCACAAACCTGTGCATGGAATAAGGGGGGGAGAGCCACAAACCTGTGCATGGAATAAGGGGGGGAGAGCCACAAACCTGTGCATGGAATAAGGGGGGGAGAGCCACAAACCTGTGTATGGAATAAGGGGGGGAGAGCCACAATACCTGTTCATGGAGTAAGGGGGGAGAGCCACAAACCTGTGCATGGAATAAGGGGGGAGAGCCACAAACCTTTGCATGGCATAAAAGGGGAGAGCCACAAACCTTTGCATGGATTAAGGGGGGGAGAGCCACAAGACCTGTGCATGTCATAAGGGGGGAGAGCCACAAACCTGTGCATGGAACAAAGGGGCAGAGCCACAAACCTGTGCATGGAATAAGGGGGGAGAGCCACAAGACCTGTGCATGGCATAAGGGGGGAGAGCCACAATACCTGTGCATGGAATAAGGGGGGAGAGCCACAATACCTGTGCATGGAATAAGGGGGGAGAGCCACAAGACCTGTGCATGGCATAAGGGGGGAGAGCCACAAGACAAGTGCATGGAATAAGGGGGGAGAGCCACAATAAATGTGCATGGAATAAGGGGGGAGAGCCACAATACCTGTGCATGGAATAAGGGGGAGAGCCACAAACCTGTGCATAGAATAAGGGGGGGAGAGCCACAAACCTGTGCATAGAATAAGGGGGAGAGCCACAAACCTTTGCATGGAATAAGGGGGGGAGAGCCACAAGACCTGTGCATGGCATAAGGGGGGAGAGCCACAAGACCTGTGCATGGCATAAGGGGGGAGAGCCACAAGACCTGTGCATGGAATAAGGGTGGGAGTGTCACAAACCTGTGCATGGAGTAAAGGGGGAGAGCCACAAACCTGTGCATGGAATAAGGGGGGAGAGCCACAAGACCTGTGCATGGAATAAGGGGGAGAGCCACAAACCTGAGCATGGAATAAGGGGGGGAGAGCCACAAACCTGTGCATGGAATAAGGGGGGGAGAGCCACAAACCTGTGCATGGAATAAGGGGGGGAGAGCCACAAACCTGTGCATGGAATAAGGGGGGGAGAGCCACAAACCTGTCCATGGAATAAGGGGGGGAGAGCCACAAACCTGTGCATGGAATAAGAGGGGGAGAGCCACAAACCTGTGCATGGAATAAGGGGGGAGAGCCACAAACCTGTGCATAGAATAAGGGGGGAGAGCCACAAACCTTTGCATGGAATAAGGGGGGGAGAGCCACAAGACCTGTGCATGGCATAAGGGGGGAGAGCCACAAACCTTTGCATGGAATAAGGGGGGGAGAGCCACAAGACTTGTGCATGGCATAAGGGGGGGAGAGCCACAATACCTGTGCATGGAATAAGGGGGAAAAGCCACAATACCTGTGCATGGAATAAGGGGGGAGAGCCACAATACCTGTGCATGGAATAAGGGGGGAGAGCCACAAACCTTTGCATGGAATAAGGGGGGAGAGCCACAAACCTGTGCATGGAATAAGGGGGGAGAGCCACAAACCTGTGCATGGAATAAGGGGGGAGAGCCACAATACCTGTGCATGGAATAAGGGGGGAGAGCCACAATACCTCTGCATGGAATAAGGGGGGAGAGCCACAATACCTCTGCATGGAATAAGGGGGGAGAGCCACAAACCTGTGCATGGAATAAGGGGGGAGAGCCACAATACCTATGCATGGAATAAGGGGGGAGAGCCACAAACCTTTGCATGGCATAAAAGGGGAGAGCCACAAACCTGTGCATGGATTAAGGGGGGGAGAGCCACAAGACCTGTGCATGTCATAAGGGGGGAGAGCCACAAACCTGTGCATGGAACAAGGGGGCAGAGCCACAAACCTGTGCATGGAATAAGGGGGGAGAGCCACAAGACCTGTGCATGGCATAAGGGGGGAGAGCCACAATACCTGTGCATGGAATAAGGGGGGAGAGCCACAATACCTGTGCATGGAATAAGGGGGGAGAGCCACAAACCTGTGCATGGAATAAGGGGGGAGAGCCACAAACCTGTGCATGGAATAAGGGGGGGAGAGCCACAATACCTGTTCATGGAGTAAGGGGGGAGAGCCACAAACCTGTGCATGGAATAAGGGGGAGAGCCACAAACCTTTGCATGGCATAAAAGGGGAGAGCCACAAACCTGTGCATGGATTAAGGGGGGGAGAGCCACAAGACCTGTGCATGTCATAAGGGGGGAGAGCCACAAACCTGTGCATGGAACAAGGGGGCAGAGCCACAAACCTGTGCATGGAATAAGGGGGGAGAGCCACAAGACCTGTGCATGGCATAAAGGGGGAGAGCCACAATACCTGTGCATGGAATAAGGGGGGAGAGCCACAATACCTGTGCATGGAATAAGGGGGGAGAGCCACAAGACCTGTGCATGGCATAAGGGGGGAGAGCCACAAGACAAGTGCATGGAATAAGGGGGGAGAGCCACAATAAATGTGCATGGAATAAGGGGGGAGAGCCACAATACCTGTGCATGGAATAAGGGGGAGAGCCACAAACCTGTGCATAGAATAAGGGGGGCAGAGCCACAAACCTGTGCATGGAATAAGGGGGGAGAGCCACAAACCTGTGCATAGAATAAGGGGGAGAGCCACAAACCTTTGCATGGAATAAGGGGGGGAGAGCCACAAGACCTGTGCATGGCATAAGGGGGGAGAGCCACAAGACCTGTGCATGGAATAAGAGTGGGAGTGTCACAAACCTGTGCATGGAGTAAAGGGGGAGAGCCACAAACCTGTGCATGGAATAAGGGGGGAGAGCCACAAGACCTGTGCATGGAATAAGGGGGAGAGCCACAAACCTGTGCATGGAATAAGGGGGGGAGAGCCACAAACCTGTGCATGGAATAAGGGGGGGAGAGCCACAAACCTGTGCATGGAATAAGGGGGAGAGAGCCACAAACCTGTGCATGGAATAAGGGGGGGAGAGCCACAAACCTGTGCATGGAATAAGGGGGGGAGAGCCACAATACCTGTTCATGGAGTAAGGGGGGAGAGCCACAAACCTGTGCATGGAATAAGGGGGGAGAGCCACAAACCTTTGCATGGCATAAAAGGGGAGAGCCACAAACCTTTGCATGGATTAAGGGGGGGAGAGCCACAAGACCTGTGCATGTCATAAGGGGGGAGAGCCACAAACCTGTGCATGGAACAAAGGGGCAGAGCCACAAACCTGTGCATGGAATAAGGGGGGAGAGCCACAAGACCTGTGCATGGCATAAGGGGGGAGAGCCACAATACCTGTGCATGGAATAAGGGGGGAGAGCCACAATACCTGTGCATGGAATAAGGGGGGAGAGCCACAAGACCTGTGCATGGCATAAGGGGGGAGAGCCACAAGACAAGTGCATGGAATAAGGGGGGAGAGCCACAATAAATGTGCATGGAATAAGGGGGGAGAGCCACAATACCTGTGCATGGAATAAGGGGGAGAGCCACAAACCTGTGCATAGAATAAGGGGGGGAGAGCCACAAACCTGTGCATAGAATAAGGGGGAGAGCCACAAACCTTTGCATGGAATAAGGGGGGGAGAGCCACAAGACCTGTGCATGGCATAAGGGGGGAGAGCCACAAGACCTGTGCATGGCATAAGGGGGGAGAGCCACAAGACCTGTGCATGGAATAAGGGTGGGAGTGTCACAAACCTGTGCATGGAGTAAAGGGGGAGAGCCACAAACCTGTGCATGGAATAAGGGGGGAGAGCCACAAGACCTGTGCATGGAATAAGGGGGAGAGCCACAAACCTGAGCATGGAATAAGGGGGGGAGAGCCACAAACCTGTGCATGGAATAAGGGGGGGAGAGCCACAAACCTGTGCATGGAATAAGGGGGGGAGAGCCACAAACCTGTGCATGGAATAAGGGGGGGAGAGCCACAAACCTGTCCATGGAATAAGGGGGGGAGAGCCACAAACCTGTGCATGGAATAAGGGGGGGAGAGCCACAAACCTGTGCATGGAATAAGGGGGGAGAGCCACAAACCTGTGCATAGAATAAGGGGGGAGAGCCACAAACCTTTGCATGGAATAAGGGGGGGAGAGCCACAAGACCTGTGCATGGCATAAGGGGGGAGAGCCACAATACCTGTGCATGGAATAAGGGGGAAAAGCCACAATACCTGTGCATGGAATAAGGGGGGAGAGCCACAATACCTGTGCATGGAATAAGGGGGGAGAGCCACAAACCTTTGCATGGAATAAGGGGGGAGAGCCACAAACCTGTGCATGGAATAAGGGGGGAGAGCCACAAACCTGTGCATGGAATAAGGGGGGAGAGCCACAATACCTGTGCATGGAATAAGGGGGAGAGCCACAATACCTCTGCATGGAATAAGGGGGGAGAGCCACAATACCTCTGCATGGAATAAGGGGGGAGAGCCACAAACCTGTGCATGGAATAAGGGGGGAGAGCCACAATACCTATGCATGGAATAAGGGGGGAGAGCCACAATACCTGTGCATGGAGTAAGGGGGGAGAGCCACAATACCTGTGCATGGAATAAGGGGGGAGAGCCACAATACCTGTGCATCGAATAAGGGGGGAGAGCCACAATACCTGTGCATGGAATAAGGGAGGAGAGCCACAAGACCTGTGCATGGCATAAGGGGGGAGAGCCACAAGACAAGTGCATGGAATAAGGGGGAGAGCCACAATACCTGTGCATGGAATAAGGGGGGAGAGCAACAATACCTGTGCATGGTATAAGGGGGGAGAGCCACAATACCTGTGCATGGAATAAGGGGGGTGAGCCACAAACCGGAGAGCCACAATACCTGTGCATGGAATAAGGGGGGAGAGCCACAAACCTGTGCATGGAATAAGGGGGGAGAGCCACAAACCTGTGCATGGAATAAGGGGGGGAGAGCCACAATACCTGTGCATGGAGTAAGGGGGGAGAGCCACAAACCTGTGCATGGAACAAGGGGGGAGAGCCACAAACCTGTGCATGGAATAAGGGGGGAGCCCCACAAGACCTGTGCATGGCATAAGGGGGGAGAGCCACAAACCTGTGCATGGAATAAGGGGGGCAGAGCCACAATACCTGTGCATGGCATAAGGGGGGAGAGCCACAATACCTGTGCATGGAATAAGGGGGGAGAACCACAAGACCTGTGCATGGCATAAGGGGGGAGAGCCACAAGACAAGTGCATGGAATAAGGGGGGAGAGCCACAATACCTGTGCATGGAATAAGGGGGGATAGCCACAATACCTGTGCATGGAATAAGGGGGGAGAGCCACAATACCTGTGCATGGAATAAGGGGGGAGAGCCACAAGACAAGTGCATGGAATAAGGGGGGAGAGCCACAATACCTGTGCATGGAATAAGGGGGGAGAGCCACAATACCTGTGCATGGAATAAGGGGGGAGAGCCACAATACCTGTGCATGGAATAAGGGGGGAGAGCCACAAACTTGTGCATGGAATAAGGGGGGGGGGAGCCACAATACCTGTGCATGGAATAAGGGGGAAGATCCACAAACCTGTGCATGGAATAAGGGGGAAGATCCACAAACCTGTGCATGGAATAAGGGGGGAGAGCCACAAACCTGTGCATGGAATAAGGGGGGGAGAGCCACAATACCTGTGCATGGAGTAAGGGGGGAGAGCCACAAGACCTGTGCATGGCATAAGGGGGGAGAGCCACAAACCTTTGCATGGAATAAGGGGGGGAGAGCCACAAGACCTGTGCATGGCATAAGGGGGGAGAGCCACAAACCTGTGCATGGAACAAGGGGGGAGAGCCACAAACCTGTGCATGGAATAAGGGGGGAGAGCCACAAGACCTGTGCATGGCATAAGGGGGGAGAGCCACAAACCTGTGCATGGAATAAGGGGGGGAGAGCCACAAGACCTGTGCGTGGCATAAGGGGGGAGAGCCACAATACCTGTGCATGGAATAAGGGGGGAGAGCCACAAACCTTTGCATGGAATAAGGGGGGAAAGCCACAATACCTGTGCATGGAATAAGGGGGGAAAGCCACAATACCTGTGCATGGAATAAGGGGGGAGAGCCACAATACCTCTGCATGGAGTAAGGGGGGAGAGCCACAAACCTGTGCATTGAATAAGGGGGGAGAGCCACAAACCTGTGCATGGAATAAGGGGGGAAAGCCACAATACCTGTGCATGGAATAAGGGGGGAGAGCCATAATACCTGTGCATGGAATAAGGGGGTAAGGGCAGGAGAGGCGCATAAGACCTGTGCAATGTCCCCCATCTAGGTATATTTCTCGGAACAGGGGCCCTCAAACTGTATAATGGCCTCCGCATTAACTCTCACGCTGTGTAATGGCCTCACACTTTGAGAACCATCCCACAGATGTCTCTACAATGATTGGGTATTACTGTGGGGGGCCCCTCAAACTGTATAATGACCCCACATTTTTCCCCAAACTGTATAATGACCCCACATTAGCTCCTAAACTGTATAATGGCCCCACATTAGCTCCTAAACTGTATAATGGCCCCACATTATTCCCCAAACTGTATAATGGCCCCTTTAGTAGCCTAAAAAGTTTATAATGGTCCACACATTAACCTCCAAAATTTATAATGGCCCCACATTAGCTCCTAAACTGTATAATGGCCCCACATTTGTTTCAAACTGTATAATGGCCCCACATTACACCCCAAACTCTATAATAGCCTCTGCAATTCCCCTTAAACTGTATAACGGCCCCCACACTTTATAACGGGCCCCAAGAGTAGTCTGTTGTGACTACTGTCTGGTGGAGCTCCGCTTTTAGACTCCCTCCTGTGGTCGTTGATGTTAGTGGGTTGGACTGAGACTATAGGAATCTGTCTCTTGTCCTCCTGGCTTCCCCGCTATCAAGCTAAGGCTACTTTCACACTTGCATTTTTTTCCTTCAGTCGCAATCCGCCGTCTTGGAAAACAGCGGAATCCGTTAACGGATTCCGCTGCTTTCCATAGACTTGTATGGACGACGGATTGCGACTGATCGACCTGCGTTGCTTCCGTAGGTCGATGCTGCGTTTTTTCCGCCGGGCGGAAGGAACGCAGCATGTAACGTTTTTTGAGCAGCGGAATCCTTAGGATTTCGCTGCGCAAGCTCTCTCTTGCGCTTTGCTTAGTTACCCGATATATACCCTGGCTACGTGTGCAGGGAGCCCGACACTTCCCCGCTTGGCTCCGCCCTCTCCCGCACTCCACTCCGCATGTACACACACACACACACACACTCACCTGTCCCCAGCCATGCAGTCCCCGGCACTGATGTCCTCAGCTCCATCCACCCCGCACTCCGCCCCCCGCACACATTCTCGGCGGCCGAACGATCGCTCACAGCAGCCGGCCGCTGGGTGATCAGCTGATCAGCTGATCACCCGGCAGTCGGGTGATCAGCTGATTGTTCACAATAGTCTGCTGCCGGTAAAACTAAAGGAAAAAAAAAAAGCAGATTCCGTTGTTTTGTACAATCCGTTGCATCCGTTGTGCCACTATATGCAACACATCCATTGCATCTGTCACACAACGCAATGCAACGGATGCCGTTCAACGCAAGTGTGAAACTAGCCTAAGCTAAGTTCTTGGTTTTGCTTCATACTTTTTGTGTGTTATTTGCTTATTGTTTCTGTGAATTTTCTCTGAAGGTTTTTTTTGTTTCGTGTCCTGTTTTGTTTGTGCCTTCAGATAAGGAAGGATTTTCTTCCTAGTCAGTCTTTGCTATTTATCTTAGCAAGGTTTAGTCGGTAGGGTAATTGCTAGTTTTTTCCTTCAGTTTCACCAGAGTCTTGTATGGATTGTGAACGTGTGAGTATTACATTACTCTTCCTTATTGTACATTCCGTGTAGGACGTTTGATAGGGTTTTTCATGCCAACCGCAAGAGTTCCCTATCCTGTCTTTTGTATTTAATATAGTGTGGCCTCTCTTTGCTCCATCTTGCTCTTACTGTGTATGTCTTTTCATCTTTGCTCACAGTCTGTACATGTGAGAGGCTGCCTATTCTCTTTGGGGAAATCTGCTCTGAGGCAAGATAGTTTCTTTCCACTTTCTGCCTTGTAGGCTATGTAGTCCTCCGGCTGGGTTTTAGGCATCTAGGTTGTTAGGCATGCTGCTTGGCTACTTCTAGTGTGGTGTTAAGTTCAGGGCTTGTGGTCGGCACTTATTAACTTACGATTCTGGTGAATTGTGTTCATGGTAGTCATTGAACATCAGATTATAACAGTAGTCCCTACAATGTATGAGAGCCTCCCCGACACTTTTCATGGCCCCACACCATAGCCCCCACACTGCATGCTGGTCCACCTTTGGTCTTTTTGCCCCACAGTCCACCACAAGTTTTAACTAAAACAAAAAACATCATATACTCACCTAATCCAAGATCCTGACAAGTCCATCGGTGCGGCAACGTGCTGTCATAGCGCAATGAAGTCACTGTGCCAAGAGTGTGACATCCTATGTGTCTGCCGGTGTCTCGCCCACTGCATCTCCTGCCGTTCTATAGACTGCAGGCATAAAGTGCTCTGTAGTCTATAGAACGGATAGCGGTAGTATGGCTTAACTATAAGGGCGCGCTGCACACACCATTATAGCTAAGGGTAGCATAGCTACAGGTGGGCCCCTCAGAACCCGAGGCTTGGCGCAACCGCACCCTTTGCCCCCCCCCTCCGGTAGCTATGCTACTGATTGCAGTGCATGGACCCGACAGGTCTCTGTGCTGTAATGCATTTCAGCTGGATGTGCACCCTCGGATGCACTAGGGCATTTGCGAACGTGATTGTTACTTACACCCCTGGGCATATAATAATAGTTTTTATTTCTATAGCGCCAACATATTCTGCAGCACTTTACAATTCAAATTGGACAGGTATAGACAATATGAGACATTACAGAATAACACAATTCAACAGATACTAAAAGGAGTGTTAAAATTAGAGATAAGTGAGCAGTGCCATACTCGGGTACTCATAATAAGCGGTTGGATGCTAAGATGGGCACAGCTTGAGTACCCGAGTATAATGGGAGTCAATGGGGAAGTCAAACATTTTTTCCTGATCATACCATGGAAAAATGCTTGAGTTCCCCATTGGCTTCCATTATACTCAGTTACTCAAGTCGCGTTCGTCTGAGCATCCGACTGCTCGTTATTAGTACCGAGCATGGTAGTGCTGGAGCTACTATGACAATTGTGTTTTTTAATGTATACTTAAAATTAGTATTTTTTAAGAATTTTTATTGTTTGTTAACTTACGCTTTGAATTCATCCTATGTTGTCAATTGTTAGCTATTGTATGATCCAGCCATCAAATTATTAAATAGGGGATTCAAATAACTGTACGTGAAACGGTCTCCAGCCAGTATGTGTACAAGTACAGATACAGAGCTATTAAGTGCATAGAGCATACGAGCCAAATGATAAAAGGGAAGGGCAGAACAGGACTACTTAGTTAAGTGGGGTGAGCTGATAGGCCAGTCTAAAAAAAAAGTGTTTTTAGAGCACCCATAAAACTGTAGGTGTTGTGAATTAAGCAAATTGTTCGTAGTGTGTTTCATAGAATCGGTGCAGCTCGCAGGAACTCTTGGCGATGGGAGTGGGAGATTCGATGACAGTGTTGGGTCATTAGCGGAGAGAAGGTCATGGGTAGGGTGATAGAGATGAGGGAGGAGATGGAGGACAGTGCAGAACTCTGTAGGGCTTTGTGGATGAGCGTTATACGTATATATTGTACTCTGTAGCGGATGGGCAGTGGAGGTGTGGTGCCCTGAGGCTTCAGTCGCCACAGAGGTACTGCACCTCAACCACAGGTGTGGTATTCCATCCCGGGTATAGAGGGGATCACCACCGGTTCACACAAAAGCACAACACTCTCATTCAGCAACACCTCACCAGGCATGGTAAGGGTGTGATTATACCCCAAAGCCAGACTGGGGGGGGGCTGCAGTCTGTTGAGTGGGAACATTCTGAAGTGGAATGTGGAGAAAGAAGGAAGGAGGAGAAGAGCAGTGGAGGAACGAAGACCCGTGGTACCGCATGGCCCGGGCACAGACAGAAGAGGTCCTAGAGACCACGGGAGCTACAACATTGGCCTTGTTCCACATATAATCTACGGGTGGAAGGACTTGGCCGCAACATGGGGACTGGTCCATAGGCTAGAGGAGAAGAACCTACGTACTCCACTAGTAAAACCAGCGGCTGAGGTGACTGCAAACACCGAATCCACATCCGCATACGAATTTGCTGGAAGGTGACCCAAAAGGACCAAGGAATAGAGCTTCACACCACCCCTACAGGGTCCACAGGCACTGGCCCAGGGTTTAGTGAGCGAGGGTGCAAGGCAGGAGTGAGAAACAAGTGCAGGAGATGGCAAGGGAAGGTTACACTTGAGAAAGGTGCGCCAGACTCGACCTCCAAGCTACCTAGGATCGGCTGGAGCCCATCACAGCAAAAACCCAGCACTCCAAAGGCAGTCACTGGCATGTCATGTAACCTGGAATCTGCTACAGTGAGTAAAAACTTTTGAGACTGCATCCCTGTGTCGCTTCCGTTCTTCACCTGCGACTCTGGCCCTGCAACCCGCTACCATTATAGACTACTACAACTACCCCCATACTCCCTGGGGCCAAGCTCTGTCTGTGGACAGCTATTCCATCTCAGCTGTGTCACCATCTGCCCCAGAGGTCCCCATCCCGCAGCGGCGGCACCTAACTTGCCGCATACCACAGGTGGCGTCACAAATAAACTGTCATCATCCTCTTTATCTTTAAATGACACCGCTGGGGTCACAGAACCAGGCCTTGCCGCTGTGACACTCCTCCCCGAGGATCCACAGAGAACTGCGGCCCGGTAACGAGTAGCCCCACGGCCCCGGTGGCGCGTCAGAGGTATCAGTGTAGTGACGGGAGAGGAATATGAATCAGGCTGCTGCATCCAGGATGGATTGGAGAGGGGAGGCCGATAAGTAGAGAGTTGCAATACTCCAGATGAGAATGAATAAGAGTGACAGGCTGGGGCCACACGGGGCACTACTGCGATGCTCGCATGAGACTTGGCTCGTGCTGGCAGCACAGCAGGAGCCGAGAGTCATACGAGTCATACGAGTGTGCCTGCATCTGAGGTCGGATCATGTGAGCAAATAAGGAATAACGTTTGGAACTCCATTCAATGTCTGAACTGGGTGCAAAAACCTAAAAAAACATCACTATATGGAGATAAGGTATGCACACCAGTGACTATGCAAGGGGAATACATGTAATAGCAGAAACTGCTGTGTGAATACTGACATGAAAAATTCAATAGCTATATGTGAGAATGAAATGTGAAAAATGGACCCTGCATTACTGCCATGAATATATGAATAAAGAGAAATTTAGCTACTGAATTGATCAATGCAACAGAGCCCCAACACTACGCCAAAGTATTTCTCTACGTTGGGGTCCCCAGCTTGTGTGTGTCCTCTCATGCAGTTAAAAAACTTACCGTGTATGGGAAGCTGAGACCCAGGCTATATATACGTATCATGTGGATTGGCAATAGGTGTGAGTGGGGTGGGTTCACAAACGAAAAACTACTAGTAGAAAATGTATGTGATCAAATGCCCATGTGGCTTACTTTATGTTGGAGAAACCACTCAGTCTATACGTGATAGGATCTCACAACATAAGTCCACTATCCGCTGTGAACGTCTCCATCTTCCTCTTCCTTCTCATTTTCATAAATTTGGTCATAGGGTATCTCAGCTCAGATATCAGGTACTTGAACAAATTCCACAAATGAGAAGGGGTCAAAGTAGGGTAACACTCTTAAAAAAACGTGAAGCTTTTTGGATTTTTGTCTTACAGACTATGGAACCCAAAGGTCTCAATAGAGAATTTGATATAGGGAGCTTTATGTAAATTTTTCACATTTATGAGAATATTCTCATATATATTTATCCACATGTATGGTATGTCCCTTTACATATTTAGTGTGCTACATTTATGGATATATATTTCTATATGGTCTAGGATAATATTTATCTCATTCTATATATATTTTGTTTTAGTAATTCATTTTTTCATTTTTTCTCTCTTACGTTTAGTCAGTATTACAGGCCAATTAAATCTGATGAATTCATCAATCAACCTTTGGTATTTAAATTTATTTTATATTTTATTTTTTTATAAATAAAAATTTTTTTTTTATATTTAATAATTCTTTTTATAAATTTTGATGTTTTATTTTCTTTATATACACTAATAATATAGATCACCAATTTGAGTAACTATATTTATTCTCTTTTAAGAAGATAATTTTCTATAGATCTCCATATATTTGTCTATACTACTAATATTTCATATTGTACCATATAATAACTTCCATTTGATTAATACGTGTTACCCCTTTGGCCCCCTAAATCAATGCCATAAGCTACTGAGCTCTATTATTATATATATGCCTTTTTTGATATAGTGTATTGCCGATCACGTGACTTTGCCATGTGTTGAATGCACTATGTGCTTTTTTCTTTCACTAAATAGCTGTTTCTCCAGCCTATGACATCACTTCCGGTTTCGCGGACTTGTGATGATGCTGGTTTCCTTTCCTGGAACTTGTTGCCAACCCTTTGCCATCCATATACATCACTTCCGGTTTCGTAAAACCGGAAGTGACGTTACGTCCCGGGACCTTTAAAAACCCTCTCCTTATGACACATGTTAGCGCATTCCCTTGGCGTGACAGACGCAATACACATCAGCGCTCATTTTCCTGTGGCCTCTTAACTTACTGGTAAGATGTTCTTTTCTTTACTTATATACCTGATTGTTTTTCTCTGTTTTACAGACCTGCTATCTGTGGCTGATCTCTGCCCTTATTATGCACCTACTACAATGATGTTTGTTTAAACTCTGTTTGTTCAATTTAAAGTGAATGATATTCCCATAGGAACATCAAGTTAATAATGATTTTCTTTGGTATTATGTGTATTGCTCTCCTGATATGCTGGTCCCTCCTATAGTTATGATTCAAGCCTATGTTTATGCGCTATATTCTGTATAAATCTGGATATTTCTGTAATTATATACATTATAGCATATTTTCTTTGTATTTTCTGTTTAGTGTGAATTTGATCAGATGAAGGTCAAAGTGTGAGCGAAACGTCATTTATATTTGGAGTTATTATACCCATATTCACACAAAGGAGCTACTGAATAAAGTGTTATTTTTTGCACAATTTATTGTGAGTGCCGGATTCTTTCTCTGAGAAAATAATCACTCATGTGTGCTGACACACAGGCTAGAATTGGTCCGAGGGGAATGCGATGTTTTATCTCACTCCACTCGCAACGATTTTCTCGCCGTGTGGCTTAGGCCTAATAGTTTTTGAGGAGTAAAGGTAAGAAATGGTCGAATTCTAGAGATGGTTTTGAGGTGTAGGTGACATGAGAGAGTGATCGGATATAGAAAAGATCTGAGTCAAACATAACCCCAAGATAGCAGGCGTGCTGCTAGGGAGTAAGGATCGAACCACACACGGAAATGGTACTATTGGGCTTATGAAGGTCAGTAGAAGGAGGAAACACAAGTTAAATTTTTGACGGAATTAGTTTTAGATAGATGATAGATGGAGGACATGGATCACAGGTATTTTGTAGTAATGCAAGGATAATACAAAGAGCAGAGGTGTATAATTGGGTGTCATCAACATACAGATGGTACTGGTAACCGAATCTTCTGATGGTTTGTCCAATAAGGGCAGTGTATAGAGAGAAGAGAAGGGGGTCTAGGACTGAACCTTGGGGAACCCCAACCGTAAGAAGAAGAGGAGAGGCAGCAAAAGATTCAGTGAAAGAGCAGTCAGAGAGGTAGGAGCAGAACCAGGTGAGAGTGGTGTCCTTGAGCCTGATAGAGCAAAGCGAAGAGGAGCTGGAGATCATAGTTACATACAGTGAGGAGAATAAGTATTTGATACACTGCTGATTTTGCACAGTCCCCCACCTACAAAGAATGGAGAGGTCTGTAGTTTTTATCGTAGGTACAATTCAACTGTGTCAGACAGAATTTAAAAAATCAAGAAAATCATATTGTATGATTTTTAAATAATTAATTTTCAATTTATTGCATGAAATAAGTGTTTGATCACCTACCAACCAGGAGGAATTCTGGCTCTCACAGACCTGTTATTTTTTCTTTAAGAAGCCTTTCTACTCTACGCTCATTACCTGTATTAATTGTATCTGTTTAAATCCGTTACTTGTATAAAAGACACCTGTCCACACAATCAATCAATCACACTCCAACCTCTCCACCATGGCCAAAATCAAAATCTGTTTAAGGACACTATGGATTAAATTGTAAACCTCCAGAAGCTGGGATGAGCTACAGGGCAATAGGCAAGCAGCTTGGTGAGAAGGCAACAACTGTTAACACAATTATTAGAATATGGAAGAAACACAAGATGACTGTCAATCTTCCTCGGTCTGGGGTTCCATGCAAGATCTCGTCTCGTGGGGTAAGGATGATTCTGAGAAAAATATACAGCTCTCAGAATATGGCGATGCGAAAACAAATACATTTTTGGAAAATATAGATTTTAGTGTGTAAAAGTAGCAATGAATAAAAACAGCAATATAAATCTGGTATCTCTGTAATCTTACTGGCCAGAAGAATAAATCCGTCTTATTACTTTTACCGCACAGTGAACCGCACAAAAAAAAAATATAAAAAACCATGTGCATTGCTGTTCATTCTTCATCTGAAAAATCTGAATAAAAAGTGATCAAAAAAGTCACGTGCCCCGAAATGGTACCCCAAAAAAATCTCTAACCATTATGCAAAAACTAAGCCCCATATCCAGTGCTGTTTAAAAAAAATAAAAAAAGTTACAGTTCTCAAAATTTGGCAACAGAAAAACTATTTACTATAAAAAAAACAAAACCAATCATTTTTACTGTATGATAGAAGCAGAACAAAAATAGACAATATAAATCTGGTGGCGCTGTAATTGCACCGACCCGCAGAATAAATCCATCCTATTTTTCGTTTTCGTGTAAATTCCCAAAAACGTGATTCAGCTAAAACCCCCATTGGAACCACTCACTCTAATGAGGCAGATAAAGACACTTTGGTCTCCATCTCATCTCACTATTTTAGATGTCTTTTCAGCGCACAAATGTAGACTATCACAGTTCTGTGCACACCTAAAAAAGATGGATACCAGCGAACCAGATGAAAAGCGGAGTCCAAAGTGTCTACATGTGCTTCATTAGAGTGGGTGGTTCCGTCTGGGGTTTCATCTGAATCGCATTGTGGGGGGATTTACATGGAAACCCCAACATAAGTGCTCAGCGTAGAACTCAAGAATGTGATCCCAGCCTTATACTGAAAGCAATGAAAAAAAGTTCTGTTCCAAAAACTTATCCTGCACAAGCCCAGGGCCCACGGAGGTCTGTCATCTGTCACTGGAAATATCGGGGTTTCCCATGTTACTGGTAGAACAAAGACTCTGGACAGCTTTATGGCTCCCACCACCCAAATAAAATCCAGTGAAATCTACTCTGCCAAATTTAAATGAGTCCTTCTTCTGAGCCCCCTGTGCTTAAACTGCAGTAAGCAACCACGTGTGTGGCATTATCGTAGTGGGAAGAGCGCACTTAACAATTTATGGGGTGCATATCTCCACAATGTATGCGGGTGCTACTATATATGGAGGCACAATGTATGGGTACTACACTGGCATATCTGTAATTCTCCAGAAAAAGTGTGGCATGGATGCTACAAAATAGAAACTGCAGCCATAAATAAGTCATTTGAGAGGTGCAAATTCTACATTGGGTTCACTTTTGGGGTGTTTCTGCTCTTCTGGCATCTTAGGGGCTCTGCACATGTCGACTGCAAACTATTCTAGCAAAATCTGTGCTCCAAATGCAAAATAGCGCTCCTTCCTACTCAGCCCTGCCGTGTGGCCAAACAGTAGTTTCAGATGACATATAGGACATCATAGCAGTCAGGAGAAATTGTGCAAAAAATTGTGGTGTCTATTTTCACCTTTTAATCCTTGTGTAACTGTCATATGTGCAGCTAAAAGAAAAATTAAATTTTTACCACTAAAATGTTATATTTCCATGTCCCAATGTTATAAAATTCTATGAGGCACCTGTGGGAGGGTTCTGCAGATAAGGTACCTTAGAAGCCCTGCAAATGTGATATGGTGCCCGCAATCTATCTCAGCCAAATTTGTGTTCCAAAATACAAATGGTGCTCCTTCCCTTCCAAGCCCTCCCATTTGTCCAAACAGAAGTTTCTGACAACATGTAGATAAAATGAATTGTTTTTTTCATTCCACTGTGCATTAATTCCTGTGAAGCACTTGAAGAGTTAATAAACTTCTTGAATGTGGTTTTAGCACTTTGGGGGGTGCAGTTTTTAGAATGGTGTGATTTGGGGTTTTTTTCTAACACATAGACCTCTCAAAGCCACTTCACTTGTGATGTGGTCCCTAAACAAATGGTTTTGTAAATGTTGTTGTAAAAATGAAAAACTGCTGATAAATTATGTTTCGTAAATGGGGCTGATGTGAAGTAGACATGTGGGAAATGTTATTTATTAACTATTTTATGTGACAACTTTTAAAGGCATAAAAAGTTAAAGTTTGAAAATTGGAAATTTTCAAAACGTTTTTGCCAAATTTCAAATTTTTCCACAATTAAATGCTAAAAATGTTTTCCTAAATTTACCACTATAATGAAGTACAGTGTCACCAAGAAACGCTCAAAATCAGTGGGATACGTTGAAGCATTCCAGAGATATTACATAATTTTATAAAGTGATACTGGTAGATTTGATAAATTTGGCCTGTCATTAAGGTCACTGTTGGCTCCGTCATTAATTGGTTAATACTACTAACACATTACTGCTCACCTCCCTACTTTCTGTGGACGTTTCAGTCCCATTTCAACCCTCATTGCCCCCTACTGCCTTACTGTCTCTGTCTACTCTATCCCCTTTTTTGCACAATTACCCTCCCTCCCCAGATCCTACCACCCGTCTGACCATTTTCTCCCCCAGCACAGCTGCACCCTCCCCATTGAGGTGCAGCCTGTCCTTACTGTAATGTAATTACAAGCAAAAAGAGAGGGGAGCCAGCGCGATCTGAGAGTGGCATGCATCAAATTAAAAGTGTAAATTCACAGATTTATTCCAACTGTACTACAATACAAAAATGAGATTTTTAGCAAACAATTGATAACTTTTTTGAGCCACCCCTGCCATGTCATGGCAAATCTCAATGGGGGGGTCCTACTTTATATTTTATATTTCATTGTGCCATGCGGCCTCCAAGTTAAATTAAAAGCAGAACCATATTAGAGCAACACATACCTGTGACCTTTATATAATCGCTTCCATGTCGCAAAAAAAGGCAACTGCGGATAAAAGGCAGCCCAAGTCCTAGCATGTGCAGCAGATGCCACACACGCCAGGACAATGTCAGAACTGATCTTCACAGTGCCTGACCAGCAACCATAAATAAAGGTGGACCAGACCCAATTATGGTGCTTAATTAGCAATGCCTGTGAAAAAGGGTGAAGTGGCTGAATGTGAACAGCCACCAACAGGAGGAATATTTGCAAACCAACATCAGGCGTGCATGGCATGGTGGTGGTTAACCACAGGACCAATGTAACATACAGTAATTACAATCAAAAAGAGAGGGGATCCATCACTTCTGAGAGTGGCATGCATCAAAATAAAAGTGTAAATTCACAGATTTATTCCAACTGTACTATAATACAAAATGAGATTATTAGCAAACAATTGATCCATTTTTTGAGCCACCCCTGCCACGTCACTATCATTGAGGTGCAGCCTGTCCTTACTGTAGTGCCTGTATTCGACAGAAATCAGCTCAATTCTCCATGAACCCAAAACCCTTCCTTTCCTGCACCAATTTCAAAGCCACATATTTATCTCTCTAAGCTCCCACTTTCTTTAGTGATGCTCATGGCATCGGTAGTATTTCTGAAAACGCCACCTTGGATAGCCTGGACTTCAGCTTCTCTCCAAGTTCCATGTAATAATTTTTAAGGACCTTCCACCTCCCTTTAACTTTGTCATCAGTACCAATGTGCACCATGACCTCTGGGTTTTCCCCAGCCCCACCCAGCAATCTGTCTATCCAATCCGCAATATGCAGAACCCGAGCAACCAGCAGACAACACACTGTTCGGGATTCATAGTCTCAGTGGCAGAAGACCTTGTCTGTTCACGTAATTATAGAGTCCCCTACCACCAATATCTGTCTGGCCTTTGCTGCATTCCTATTTAACTCCTTCATACAGCAGTTGTTTGCCTGGTTGCTAGCAGCAACTTCCTGCTTTAGTGATCCTAGTCCTGGGCCTGCATTCCTAATATCAGCCAAACAGGCATATTTACTATGTTGTGCCAAATCAGGACTATTCCCCCTGACACTTTTCCCCATACCCTTTCTTCCAACTGTTACTCAGCTATCTGGGTCCTGACCTTCCCTACCTCCACTGTCCTCCATATCACTGGCCCCAGCCAGAGCCACTCATTGAGCTCTAAACTCCTCCAGGTTTGCAATGCAGCAGAGAGATCCAAGAGAATCAGCATGGAATAATGGCCATTGGATTTAGTTGTCAGTAGATCATTATAGACTTTTGTAAGGGCAGTTTCTGTAGGGTGAAAAGAACAAAATGCCTTAAAACATTCTCTCTCACTTTCTCAGTATTCTGGCATTTGGCAAATATAATTCATTTTTGTTCCTAATTGACCTAAAACAGGAAAGGTTTATTCTGATTTCATGTCAGATAGTGAGAAAATCATGCAGATATGTCTTTTTAGATAGTGGATGGAAACTTCTGGTTTCAAAAGTAAAAAAATGTAGATGTTGAACGGCCCACAAAAAACAATGCATGCAGAAGAAGAATAAAGGAATATACCAAAGGGATAAGGAAAAGTGAACAATAAGTAACAATGGTCACAAGGGGGCAGCAGTAACTGAAAGATTATTATAAAGACAAGTCAGGATAGCCCAATATCTATCATAAGTCAAAATTGACTATACTAACCCAAAAGTGACAAGTCCATTGCTGCAGGTAGAATATTAAATAAAAAGGGACATATCCACGGCAGTGGCAATAGCAACAGAATAGAATATACCGTTAGAAAATAAATAGTAGCTAATATACAAGTAAAGTGACAGTTACAAGTCCACAAAAATGCCTCCAACAAGAGCAAAAGTGGAATAATAATTGCACTAAATTGAGAGTGTGCTCAAAAAGTGTCCTCAAAAAGTGTCAAGTGCAGGCATTCCTTAATAAATAAGAAAGGATATTTAAAGAAAAGTGCAAGACATTGTATGACTGTCCATAGCAACATCAATATGAAAAGTACAAGGCAGTGCATAAACATCCATAGCAGCATAGTACAAGAAAACCTCCAATGCGGCCTGAAGTAAGTAAATGATGGGCTAATTACCCAATGAACATCCAGCAGACATAAGCATCACCCACCCCGACGTACGTTTCGGCGTACCTTCATCAGGGGTGTGTGTGTCAAGCCGCATGTGGGGCGATTTCAACAATGGTGCTGGTCAGGATTTGTTTTGTATATATAAATATCACAAATATTGCTGACACCATAGATATTAATTCAGATGACTTAAATATAAATACATGATACAGTGCATAGTATAGAATACAATAATAAACAGAAAAAGTATAAAAAAATGTTGTTGATAAGCAGAACGTTGTCAAGGCCTCCAAAAGTTGGAATGAGATGAAAAAATCGTTAAGTATGCCAAGCCGAAAAAGCAGCAACAGTCAAGATGCATCCTACAAAACCTAAATGGATGAGAAAGCTTTATTAGTATTGCATATAGGAACATTTAAGCAACCATGAAAGATTGTCCGGCATAAAAACTGTAAAAATCTTATGAAGTGAAATAAGTATAAAAAGTGTAACATAAAACAACAATAAAAACACGTGGTGTCACATATACACAATCCTAGCAGGTGATCACAAAAAAGAAGCAAAACCAGATATCTATCAGTAATTAGAAAGCAATCCTGACACTTAGTGAAAAGTAATCTCAGCTGGTTCAACTGATGGCCTCTAAAAGGTGTCTCATTACCAGGATGCCACAAAAGCAAATTGTCCTGCAAAAAAACCACAGAAAATCCCCAACTTTTAAAAGGAATCAGTAGGAGCTTTTATGTATGTTCTCTTATAGTTTCAATTCTGTGAATATTTTTGTCCCGATTTATGGTTGGTAAAAAAAATGTTGACTTTTACAGCAAAGTCTTTGAGATTCTACCAAATCTCGCCCATAAGCTGCAAAATGTCAGCATGGAATATGACCTATGGTGCAGATGTTATTTCTGCGCTGTGCCATTTACTTCTGTGGATTTTCTGTGTACTATCCTCCTTTACTACAAAATCTGCATGTAATTTAAATATTGCAGCGGATCCACCACAGAATCTGCAGCAGTTTTATTTTGTCACATGTTGGATGTGACAAAATAAAATCAACTTTGAATATAAATGAGGCCATGAAAATTAAGAGTGATCTTCTCGGAAAAGAAATATCCATTGGAAGCCAAGAAGTTGACACCTTAAGGTATTGGAGTTATTGACTGCTTTTTCATTCAAATAAGATATTTACCTTTATATTTGATTTTAGGGGATTCCTTTTGTAAATTTTCCAAACAATGGTCCATCTAATCGTTCAGCAGTAGCCATCTTGACCAACTCTCCCATAAACAGGAGGGCTTGTTTGGCCGAGCACACTTGTGTTCTTTGTGGGAGAGTCACTGACAGATATCTTTGCTGGTCGTTTATCTCCTAGAGAACAAATTGATTTGCAGTCTAAAAATTGTACATATTCTGATCGATCAGTTGACGCCCATACACATTAGAGTATTGGTGGATGCAGAAAAGATTAGTTTAAGAATATGTTCACATGATGCATTTGCACTGCATTTTTTGCATCAGTTTTCGTAAATTGTGATAAAACCAGAGATCTTAAGTTCTTGATAATGTTGCTTTAATTTAACCCCTTTAACGACCGCGGGCAGTAATATTACGTTTTAGTGGTCATAATGTTACTGCCCGCGGTCTGCCGCCGACAGCATGCCGCGATCGGCGCACATCTCAGCTGATTTTCACAGCTGAGATGTGTGCCTGCTAGGCACAAGCAGAATCATTATCTGCTCGTTCCGTTTAACCCTTTAAATGGCGCTGTCAATATGTGACAGCGCCATTATAATCTCGATCGTGGTAAACTTTTACTTACTGGCCGATACGGAAGTCACGTGATGTGATCACGTGACTTCCGGTGGTTGTCATGGTAGCACAGGGTCATGTGATGACTCCTGTAGTACACATGAATTACTTTTAGTTTCACTCGGCCCGGAGCTGAGTGAACCAGAAAGTGAGTGTATCTGCTGTTTACAGCTGTGTAGCTGTGATCAGCAGATAGGGTAGAGCGATCGGATTGCTGATCCCTATAGCCTCCTAGGGGGACTAATAAAGTAAAAAAAAAAGTTTTAAAAATAAAAAAAACAAAAAAACCTAAAAGTTCAATTCACCCCCCTTCCGCTCCGTTGAAAATTAAAGGGTTAAAAAAATATACATACATTTGGTATCGCCGCATTCAGAAACGCCCGATCTATCAAAATATAAAATCAATTAATCTGATCAGTAAACAGCGTAGCGGCAAAAAAATTCCAAACACCAAAATTACTTTTTTTGTCACCACAACTTTTGCGCAAAATGCAATAACAGACGATAAAAACGTAGCATCTGCGCAAAAATGGTACAGTTAAAAATGTCAGCTCGAGACGCAAAAAATAAGTCATCACTGAGCCATAGATCCCGAAAAATGAGAACAGTACAGGTCACGGAATATGGCGTAAAACGTGCACCACTTTTTTCGGTCAAACTTCCGATTTTTTTTAACCCCTTATCTAAAAGTAAAGCTATACATGTTTGGTGTCTTCGAACTCGCACTGACCTGAGGCATCACACCCTCACATCAGTTTTACCATATAGTGAACACCGTGAATAAAATATCTCAAACAATAGTGCTATCGCACTTTTTTTGCAATTTTTCTGCATTTGGATTTTTTTGCCGTTTTCCAGTACAATACATGGTAAAACGTATGGTTTAATTTTAAAGTACAGCTCATTCCGCAAAAAATGAGCCCTCACATGACCATATTGACTGAAAAATAAAAAAGTTACATCTCTCAGAAGAATGGCGAAAAAAACCCCCGGAAAGCGAAACATCGGCCAGTTGTGAAGGGGTAAAGGGGAATCTCTCAGCGGGGTTTCACCCCCAACACCACCTCCAAAACTATTTATAGGCACATGTAGCTCTTTTATAGATAAATTCAGCAATTCTTCTACATGCCCAGTTACTGAGAAAGCAGCGTTTGAATTGATATGTAAATGAGGGTGCTAATCTGAAGGCTCTGTCACTTCAGCTCTATTCTCCAACACCTCCTCCTGCTGCTTGACTTGGGTAATAGATCCATGTGTCATGTAAAAGGAGGCAACACTGGGTGGTGAATAGAGCTGGAGTGACAGAGGTTTTAGATTTAAAGAAGCACTTGCACATCGATTTAAACACAGTAACAGAGGAACTGACTGACCATGTAAAGATATTGCTGAACTTGTCTTTGAAAGAGTTACAGTGGGTATAAAAAAAATCTAGACACCCCTGATAAGATATTAGCGATGTCAAATAAATCATAGTAAGAATTATTTCAAACAATTTTCACCTTAAAGAGAACCTGTCAGAAGATTTGGCGACTATAAGCTGCAGCCATCATCAGTGAGCCCTTACAGTTAGGTCCAGAAATATTTGGACAGTGACACAATTTTCGCGAGTTGGGCTCTGCATGCCACCACATTGGATTTGAAATGAAATCTCTACAACAGAATTCAAGTGCAGATTGTAACGTTTAATTTGAAGGTTTGAACAAAAATATCTGATAGAAATTGTAGGAATTGTACACATTTCTTTACAAACACTCCACATTTTAGGAGGTCAAAAGTAATTGGACAAATAAACCAAACCCCAAAAAAATTTTTTATTTTCAATATTTTGTTGCGAATCCTTTGGAGGCAATCACTGCCTTAAGTCTGGAACCCATGGACATCACCAAACGCTGGGTTTCCTCCTTCTTAATGCTTTGCCAGGCCTTTACAGCCGCAGCCTTCAGGTCTTGCTTGTTTGTGGGTCTTTCCGTCTTAAGTCTGGATTTGAGCAAGTGAAATGCATGCTCAATTGGGTTAAGATCTGGTGATTGACTTGGCCATTGCAGAATGTTCCACTTTTTTGCACTCATGAACTCCTGGGTAGCTTTGGCTGTATGTTTGGAGTCATTGTCCATCTGTACTATGAAGCGCCGTCCGATCAACTTTGCGGCATTTGGCTGAATCTGGGCTGAAAGTATATCCCGGTACACTTAAGAATTCATCCGGCTACTCTTGTCTGCTGTTATGTCATCAATAAACACAAGTGACCCAGTGCCATTGAAAGCCATGCATGCCCATGCCATCATGTTGCCTCCACCATGTTTTACAGAGGATGTGGTGTGCCTTGGATCATGTGCCGTTCCCTTTCTTCTCCAAACTTTTTTCTTCCCATCATTCTGGTACAGGTTGATCTTTGTCTCATCTGTCCATAGAATACTTTTCCAGAACTGAGCTGGCTTCATGAGGTTTTTTTCAGCAAATTTAACTCTGGCCTGTCTATTTTTGGAATTGATGAATGGTTTGCATCTAGATGTGAACTTTTTGTATTTACTTTCATGGAGTCTTCTCTTTACTGTTGACTTAGAGACAGATACACCTACTTCACTGAGAGTGTTCTGGACTTCAGTTGATGTTGTGAACGGGTTCTTCTTCACCAAAGAAAGTATGCGGCGATCATCCACCACTGTTGTCATCCGTGGACGCCCAGGCCTTTTTGAGTTCCCAAGCTCACCAGTCAATTCCTTTTTTCTCAGAATGTACCCGACTGTTGATTTTGCTAATCCAAGCATGTCTGCTATCTCTCTGATGGATTTTTTCTTTTTTTTCAACCTCAGGATGTTCTGCTTCACCTCAATTGAGAGTTCCTTAGACCGCATGTTGTCTGGTCACAGCAACAGCTTCCAAATGCAAAACCACACACCTGTAATCAACCCCAGACCTTTTAACTACTTCATTGATTACAGGTTAACGAGGGAGACGCCTTCAGAGTTAATTGCAGCCCTTAGAGTCCCTTGTCCAATTACTTTTGGTCCCTTGAAAAAGAGGAGGCTATGCATTACAGAGCTATGATTCCTAAACCCTTTCTCCGATTTGGATGTGAAAACTCTCATATTGCAGCTGGGAGTGTGCACTTTCAGCCCATATTATATATATAATTGTATTTCTGAACATGTTTTTGTAAACAGCTAAAATAACAAAACTTGTGTCACTGTCCAAATATTTCTGGACCTAACTGTATATACAGCATTTTAGAATACTGTATATAAGAGCCCAGGCCACTCTGTAGAACGAAAAAAACACTTTTATTATACTCACCTAGGGGGTGGTCAGGTCCAATGGGTGTCACTGCTCTCTGGTCCGGCGCCTCCTCTCAGCACCGTCCTTCTACCCAGGACAGTGTGTATGACGCATCCTATGTCATCCACAGAGGAGAGCATTGTGCTCATGTGCAGGCGCGAGGAAAGGTCAAACACCGCTTGCACTTGCGCCCTAGAATACTTTGATCTGCCACAATGCTGACTTGTGTGAAAGACGTGGGACGCGTCATCCACACAAGCCTGCGAAAAAGGAGGATGGCCATCGCAGCAGAGAAGAGGTGCCGGACCGGAGAGCAGCACCCCTAGATGAGTATAATGTCTTTTTTGCATTTTTTGCACTATACAGAGTGGCCTGGGCTCTTTTCTACAGTATTCTGGAATGCTGTATATAAGAGCTTACTGGTGGTGGCCGCAGATTATAGTCTCCAAATCTGGTGACAGCTTCCCTTTAAATGGGGAAAATAAAATAAAAATAGCAGACCTAAAATAGTATAGTGTATAAGTGTGAAAATAGCGAAATACCATCTAGGAAAAATACGCCTAAAAATACCTTTTAATAATATCATTAAAAAGCTACAAGAGCAACAAACACACATAGATTGCACTGCATGTGCCAAAATATGAGAGGGTGTAGTGACTCCAGTTCCCTCTAAATAGAAGAAGAGGGGTATTTAGAGTACACCATAAAACAGACACCCACTAGAGAGCAGTAGTAAGATATACACACCTTTTCAAATAAATAATTATGTGTAGAAGAACCAGTTAATTCTCAAAAACACTGCCTTCCTCTCCAATGCAGGATGTCAATTAGGCAGGGAATTTTTTCTCTTTACCAGTGTTCTATATACCTTATAAAGGATACATCTTACACTATCTCTCACTAGCCAGTGATAAACATCCACAATCTAGCTTAAAGAGACATAGCATACACCACTGAGAGTAGTGAATATAATAGCTAGAAAGGATGAGGAGAAAGGAACCGTCTCACCAGATTGCTGTATCTCAAGTATGACGTTCCTCGTAAATCACTGTCAGTCTGTCAGATAGCTGGCCTTCCATGGATCCCCCGGTCATCCCAGGTATTTCTACAATATCCAGGTAATATGCCTGCTTCTGGTACATGAAGGGCTCCGCTCTCAATGCGTTTCCCTTATCAGGAGAGTGACGTGTCTGGACAATGACTGTCCTCACATAAGTAGACACATGCTGTTAAGAATAAAACATATTATCAATACACTCCATAAAGAAACATTAGCTGCGGTGCTGCATCCTAATGGCAGTATACTTACTGTGGTCCCGACCTCACAGCCGTACCACACTAAACTGACCTATTAGGTATTTAAAGCTGCTGCGTTGGCGTGTGACGTCACATCCGCCCATCGGACATGTGCCACTCAAAATGGCACGCCCCCGATGACGTGTGCGCGTCAGCAGGACGAATGGTGGAACGCAGCGTTCCACGCATGCACAGAGTCACAACAGCGTTCTTCATTACTGCATATTCCCCAGTAACACCCGTCATATTGGTATGGGTGTGGGAGATGGGGGAGGCGAGCAGGGCCTCCAGTACCCGTGCGTCCTGTACACATCACCAGTGTGCAGTAATTACCACACACTGGCAACGGTCCAGATAGAGATATGGTAGTAGATATCATTTTTGAGCAAAAGGATTTAAAGTGGTTATAGCACATCAGTAATAAGCACATAGAGAATTCAAAATGAAGGAATTAAGTATCAACAAAAAACCCACGGGCCATTTTTTATTTGGAAGTGACAAATCATATTCTACCAAAGGTACTACAAGGCCTGTCTGAATTTTTTTTACTAAAATTATCATTAGGGAAATGAAAAAGCCCCAAAAACTAACAAGGACAGGGACCAATTTTAAATTGACAGAGAACAAGGGGACAGAAAACCTATGAAAGGGGCCTTAAGAACCATAAACACCATCACCACCCTATCTTCTAGCCCTAGTCTTACAAATTACCATCCTACCTATCACGTGGGGGTCAGCACCCTAAGAGGCGGTGAGTGGTGCCCCCACTCGGCCGTCATATGTCCCTCCTAATTGCTAGACTGGCAACTACACAAAGGGTGCAAAAGAGAGTGTTTCATTAAGACCCCGTGGTTTTACAGTTTTTAACCAAAATATCCACTTGGTCTCTTGTCTCAGTATACTCTTGTCCCAGACAGTCCCCCCCTCACTGGTACTGGTATTACGTCAATACCCTGATATGAAATAATGTTGGGGTCACCACTATGTTCATCATTAATGTGTCATGCTAAAGGGGTGTCATTCTTTAGTCTAATGTCACGGAGGTGTTCTCCCACTCTTCTCCTAAATTCCCTTTTTGTTTTTCCAATATATTCTTGTTTACATATACAGGTGGCCTTGTAAATAACTCCTTTAGTTCTACAATTAATGAAGGTTTTTATTTCATATTGTTTGTTCATAATGTTAGAGATAAAGTGTCTCCCAGTTTTCATATGACTACAAGCTATGAACCCGCTACATTTAAAGCAACCCTTAACCTCACTGGAGAGCCATGTTTTTTTGTTATTGGAAACTGAAAAGTGGCTGTGTACCAGTCTCTCTTTTAAAGATCGTGCCTTCTTGTAGGTAACCGCAGGGAGTTCTGGTAAAAGTGGGGCAATATCCTCGTTCTTTTTTCAAAATGGACCAGTGTCTTTCCAAAATGTTATGTACCTCTTCCGCACCATTGTTGTATGTTGTGATAAACCGTATGACCTCCTCTTTTTTCTCCCTCTGTGCTGGAGTATTGAGGATTCTAGTCCTATCTTTAGATTTCACTTCTGAAAAGGCCTGGTTTATCACCCTCTCTGGGTAACCTCTATTTATCAGACGATCGTTCAAATCTTCCGATTGACTTAAAAAAAGGCCTTCCTCAGAACAATTCCTTTTAAGCCTCAGGAATTGTCCTTTTGGAATTCCTCTCTTGAGGTTGGCCGGGTGTCCACTCTCCCATCTTACCAAAGAATTTGTAGCGGTGGGTTTTCGGTATGTACTTTTGATAATGTCACCCGCCTCGTTTTTTTTCAATTAAAACGTCCAGAAATGGTAGTTTACTCTGGTTCACCTCATGAGTAAACCTAAGACCCAAAGTGTTGGCATTTAGGACTGACACCATCTCAAGGAGTTCAGGCTCCGAACCTCTCCATAATATAAACACATCGTCAATATAACGACACCATAGCAAGATTTTTTCTGTATGAATCAGAGACTCCTCCCCAAACACCACAGTCTCCTCCCACCAGCCCAGGGTCAAATAGCATACGATGATGGGGCACTAGGGCTCCCCATCGCAGTGCCCCTGAGCTGATGGAAGAAGCTGTGCAGTGTGTTGCACGTGTGAGGTCGGGACCACAGTAAGTATACTGCCATTAGGATGCAGCACCGCAGCTAATGTTTCTTTATGGAGTGTATTGATAATATGTTTTATTCTTAACAGCATGTGTCTACTTATGTGAGGACAGTCATTGTCCAGACACGTCGCTCTCCTGATAAGGGAAACGCATTGAGAGCGGAGCCCTTCATGTACCAGAAGCAGGCATATTACCTGGATATTGTAGAAATACCTGGGATGACCGGGGGATCCATGGAAGGCCAGCTATCTGACAGACTGACAGTGATTTATGAGGAACGTTATACTTGAGATACAGCAATCTGGTGAGACGGTTCCTTTCTCCTCATCCTTTCTAGCTATTATATTCACTATTCTCAGTGGTGTATACTATGTCTCTTTAAGCTAGATTGTGGATGTTTATCACTGGCTAGTGAGAGATAGTGTAAGATGTATCCTTTATAAGGTATATAGAACACTGGTAAAGAGAAAAAATTCCCTGCCTAATTGACATCCTGCATTGGAGAGGAAGGCAGTGTTTTTGAGAATTACCTGGTTCTTCTACACATAATTATTTATTTGAAAAGGTGTGTATATCTTACTACTGCTCTCTAGTGGGTGTCTGTTTTATGGTGTACTCTAAATACCCCTCTTCTTCTATTTAGAGGGAACTGGAGTCACTAGACCCTCTCATATTTTGGTACATGCAGTGCAATCTATGTGTGTTTGTTGCTCTTGTAGCTTTTTAATGATATTATTAAAAGGTATTTCTTAGGCGTATTTTTCCTAGATGGTATTTCGCTATTTTTACATTTAATCTCATACCTGATCCAGTAGGCTATTCTTTTTTGTTGTATAACTGTGAACACAATCTTATAATTGGGTATGTGGTTGGGTTCAGAATTAGCCAAACACATTTAAACTCATGTTAAATAGTGGTTAGAACACAGCTGATATCATGTAAAGTGCTTCTGATTACCCCATATATACTTTAGCTGTTCTAGCACGATTTTATTTACATTTTACAGGAAAAGCCATAGTCTGTCATCAGCTTACAACACAGCAAAGGGATATTGTTTTTGATAGTTATTAAGTCTGTAATCAGCTTACAACACAGCAAGGGGATATTGTTTTGAAAGTTATTAAGTCTGTAATCAGCTTACAACACAGCAAGGGGATATTGTTTTGAAAGTTATCAGTCAAGAAAAAGGGTGCAAAAAAATGTCAAAAGCATTAGATGTACCATAGAACATTGTGAAGCTGGTCATCAAGAAGTGGCCTAATTTTGTCACAAGTGTCATTACCTAGAACTTAATATAAGAACAAATATGGGTGTACATAATAATAATAATAATAATAAAAATATAGGGATAGTGCGTAGTTGAAGAACCCCTTTTTAATATTATTAAGAAATATAGGGGAATCAGATTTTTTGAGATATCAATAAGTAGGCCAGATTATAAAGGTGATGCTTTTATAAAAAAAAACCAATTTAAATAGCGGAGAGTATTTTGATTTTTGATCTTAACACATTGACAGCTGTAAGCCTATAAAACTAAATTGAATTATTTCCTTTTTAATAGTTTATTGTAAGCTTCATCAAAGTAATAATGGATGAAATTCCAGTGTAATATCCAGTCCTTGGCAAGGAGATTATAATGTTGGCAGAATGCTTTATACAGTCATTTGAAAAAGTTTGGGCACCCCTATTAATGTTAACCTTTATTCTTTATAGCAATTTGGGGTTTTGCAACAGCTATTTCAGTTTCATATATCTAATAACTGATGGACTCAGTAACATTTCTGGATTGAAATGAGGTTTATTGTACTAACAGAAAATGTGCAATCCGCATTTAAACAAAATTTGACCGGTGCAAAAGTATGGGCACCCTTATCAATCTCTTGATTTGAACACTCGTAACTACTTTTACTGACTGACTAAAGCACTAAATTGGTTTTGTAACCTCATTTAGCTTTGAACTTCATAGGCAGGTGTATCCAATAATGAGAAAAAGTATTTAAGGTGGCCACTTGCAAGTTGTTCTCCTATTTGAATCTCCTATGAAGAGTGGCATCATGGGCTCCTCAAAACAACTCTCAAATGATCTGAAAACAAAGATTATTCAACATAGTTGTTCAGGGGAAGGATACAAAAAGTTGTTTCAGAGATTTAAACTGACAGTTTCCACTGTAAGGAACATAGTAAGGAAATGGAAGAACACAGGTACAGTTCTTGTTAAGCCCAGAAGTGGCAGGCCAGAAAAAATATCAGAAAGGCAGAGAAGAAGAATGATGAGAACAGTCAAGGACAATCCACAGACCACCTCCAAAGACCTGCAGCATCATCTTGCTGCAGATGGTGTCACTGTGCATCGGTCAACAATACAGCGCACTTTGCACAAGGAGAATCTGTAATGGAGAGTGATGCAAAAGAAGGCGTTTCTGAAAGCACACCACAAACAGAGTCTCCTGAGGTATGCAAAAGCACATTTGGACAAGCCAGTTACATTTTGGATGAAGGTCCTGTGGACTGATGAAACAAAGATTGAGTTGTTTGGTCATATAAAAAGGCATTATGCATGGAGGCAAAAAAATACGGCATTCCAAGAAAAGCACTTGCTACCCACAGTAAAATTTGGTGGAGATTCCATTATGCTTTGAGGCTGTGTGGCCAATGCCGGCACCGGGAATCTTGTTAAAGTTGAGGGTCGCATGGATTCAACTCAGTATCAGCAGATGCTTGACAATAATGTGCAAGAATCAGTGATGAAGTTGAAGTTATGCAGGGGATGGATATTTTAGCAAGACAATGATCCAATACACCGCTCCAAATCTACTCAGGCATTCATGCAGAGCAACAATTACAATGTTCTGGAATGGCCATCCCAGTCCCCAGACCTGAATATCATTGAACATCTGTGGGATGATTTGAAGCGTGCTGTCCATGCTCGGTGACCATCAAACTTAACTGAACTGGAATTGTTTTGTAAACAGGAATGGTCAAATATACCTTCATCCAGGATCCAGGAACTCATTAAAAGCTACAGGAAGCGACTAGAGGCTTTTATTTTAGCAAAAGGAGGATCTACAAAATATTAATGTCACTTTTATGTTGAGGTGCCCATACTTTTGCACTGGTCAAATTTTGTTTAAATGCTGATTGCACATTTTCTGTTAGTACAATAAACTTCATTTCAATCCAGAAATATTACTCAGTCCATCAGTTATTAGATATATGAAACTGAAATAGCTGTTGCAAAAACCCAAATTGTTATAAAGAAAAAAGGTTAACATTAATAGGGGTGCCCAAACGTTTTCATATGACTGTATATTCCCAGTGGCCGATATAGACTGATTTTTATATATTGTTTTGTTTTTTTCAATTTTATAATGGGTGTGTAGGGATTGTGTGTTTGCACACTCCACAATCAGTATACACATAACAGCCTGGTCAATTTAATAATTCCCTAGTGATCAGTTTCATTTTTGATCATTTTATTTATGTATTTATTAATTAGATATGTGTTAAAGAGGTTTAATGTATTTGATGAATCGAGATTTTTATGAATAAGAATAAAATGAATAGCATTTTATATTTAATATATTGTTGAAGATTATCTAATGTTTTATGTTTTATGGGGCTGAGAATCAGGTAGATTGTGTAAAGGAGAAGGAGTAAACAAAAGATTAGCAGCTGAGTAGCGATGGGTGAGCGTGCTCGGCATTGTTTGGTACTCAATCAAGCATTCTGGTGCTCGAGATGCTTGGTACTCCTTTGAGTAACCCTGTACTACGGCGCCATGCTCAATTCAGCATCCCGCATATTTTGTGGCTGATTTTCAACCACTAAACAGGTGGGCATTGCCTGCCTATCACGGTAATGCCGTAGCCATGTTTGCTACTGGTATTACTGTGATTGGCTGGCCTCATAGCATCATATAGTCTGTATTAGACCTGGTGATGCCATGCTTCATGCACTATACCCAGAAATATCGTAGAAAAAGCATCTGCTGGAGAACGGACAGTGTGTTTTAGCGTTTTATAGCCTACAGTCCTTGCTGATGTAATGTTTAATCAACAGTCCTTTTCACAGCTAATTCAAATAGTTTATTTTCTCTAATAATACCGTTCTTAGCTGCAATTAGTGTAGGGTTAGCTTCTGGAGAAGGTATAGCATATTAGCGTAATGTAGTAAAGGATTATTGCCTTTCCATACATAACTGCTGCCACGTACAATCAAAAGTCCTTCCAGGGTGAATTAAAATAGATACTGTAGTCTAATATTACCTATCTTAGTCTGCAATTAGTGTAGGGTTAGCTTCTGGAGAAGGCATAGCATATTAAAGTTATCTGGTCAGGGAATATTGCTTTTCCTTATGTTTCTGAGGCCACATACAACCAAAAGTCCTTTAAGGGCTAATTCAAATACTCTATTGTATAATAATAACTCTCTTAGCTGTGTACCTAATTTAAAATGTGTAAGGGATATGGAAGTGGACGTCCCACTGATGGTGGTGCACACAGAGGCTGTAGTTGTGAAACATGGCAAACTGGGTCTGCTGTGGGAGCACACCAAAAACAGTCATCATCTAGACCTAGCTTCCTGTCCCAGTTTGCAAAGTGGCATGGACACCACTGTTGAATCCAGAACAGTGGGAGCAGGTGGTCGGTTGGATGGCAGATAATGCCTCCAGTCTGTTTTCCAGCACTATTCTGTCTTCTAATTGGTCCAGTCTCAGTAGCCAAGAGTCTGCACCACATAATCCTCACCCTGATCCTCCTTCCTCCCACTATGGCAAGTCCCAGGAGACAAGTAAAACTACAGATGGACACTCCGAGGAGCTCTATCTTTCCTTTTATGGCTTCTTCTAGCCTCTCACAGGGCATGTTTCAAGAAGGACATAAGGAGATTGTGTGTGGTGATGCCCAAATGTTTGAGCAGCCACAGTTAGAAGAAGCCAACTGTGGTTAAATGCAATTACTGTCTCAAGAGGTGGCTGATGATGAGACACAGTTGCCAACAAGTCATGTTAAGTCAATACATCAACACGATGACCAGAGTGAGGAAGTGGAAGATGAGATGGGGGATATTGAAGCTATTGACCCAACTTGATGGCAAGGTGGTATGTAGAGGGAGGACAGCAGCGCAGAGGGGGAGGGATCCACAGCACCACAACAGGCAGGAAGAGGCAGTGGGGTGGCCAGAGGAAGAAGGCGGTCAACTGTTCCTCAGAGCACCCACATGCAGTAAGATGCCAGGTTGAGGCTTTGGTGTTCCCCAGTCTGATTCTTTTTTGCAGAAATGGTGGAAGACAAGGAAATGGTGATTTGCAAACTGCGCCGTACCAAGATCAGCATGGTCGTGACTACAACCAGCATGATCACCAACAGTATGATCAGGTACGTCATCCAAGCACCCAACTAGGTGGGCTAAACACCTTGGCCCACAATCAGAGCTTACGGATAACACCACTGTTTCTTCCCCTGTGCTACATGCTTGTGAACTTCCTGTACAGAATGCAGTGCTACAGCAGCGCATGCAAGTGCCCCCTCACCGACTGGTTTGTGACCTGTCCATGCATTGGAATTTAACATTAAATATGTTGTCAAGGCTTTGTAAAAAGCAGATAAAGAAAGAGATGTCCAGCTCTTCAGGCAGAGAAACCAAGGTCTTTAATTCATCATGCAGATACAACGAATGACATGACCAGGACTACGCGTTTTAGGTGAAACACTCACCCTTAATCAACTTTTGTTGATCATCAGCTTTGTAAAAAGCACTGGAGGGGAAAAAAGTGCAATAGGGTCTTACCCAAAAACAGAATGTAAATAAATAAAGGAATATGCTTACCTTATGAAGTTGTGAATCACACAACTAGATATAAAGCTCGTAACCAGCTGCTGCAGGGTCCACTTGCTAGGAAAGCCCAAAAGCCGCTCAGGATGCATTTTGGTGGAATTCCTGATGAAGAAGTGGGGTACACTTCGAAACGTGTTGAATTAAACATTATATTTATCTTGGATGTGTGTCGAATCTCCAGTAGTGCAGTCGTAGATCCACATTTTGCATTGTTCCTGAGCGGCTTTTGGACAAGGCTTTGTAAGCAGCAGAGGGCAGTAGTTGAATTTTAGCTACTACATGCCCATTGGTATTCCGGTCAGCTTCCATACAGGAAGAGAGTAATGGCCATCGATATTTGTCATCTGTGCTGTTCTCCACATTTTTTAGGAATTCACCAAGATGGTGAGCAGTGAGAATATCATAATCAGTGCAACCATCCTGCTTCTTTGTCTAAATGCTTGCTGCTCACAACTACAGAGGAAGCTTTGTGTACAGACCAGGTGGAGATGGATGAAGAAAGTACACAGGGTGATACTGCCCAGTCTCATCTCATCTTCTCAGCATGGATTGGATGATAATGAAGTGAGAGAGGAGGAACTGGAGATGGTTGCCTGCAGTACAGATGGTACTACCAACATCAGCTTATTGTCTGTTTGGCGTGGATAACCTGAAGAGGAAGAGCAGGAGGAGTGAGAAGAGGAGGTGCTAATATCAGGGGGTATACAAGGTATACAATATACAAGGTAAACTTAAAGCACCTCTTTAGGGTTTTTTCTTTCACCCCTGGAGTGGGGGATCTCATCTAAGGTCCCTGACCTTACTCTTATACTCCCAGAGCCATACATAGAAATCATGATGCCCCATAGCAGAATTTCCAATTGAGACTCCTCTCCAAAAGAACAAAATAATAATAATAATAATCTTCGTCTGGGTCACAGAAGAGCATATTTGACAACTTTGCAGTCCTAACAACGTAATTTTACTCCTATTTAAGCCCCTATGTTCCCATTTCATTGCAACCATAAAGTATGATGGCATCAAAAGTACCCCACAAACACTGTATGATACCCCACAGTAAATTCCTCTACAGTACACTCCACACAAGCACATTATGAAGACCCTACTGTAATCCCCCCTTCAACTACCCCAGCAATGAATGGTGACCTCGACACAGTAAGATCCCCAACTATGACCCCCACACAGACCTTCATGTAGTATAATAGGACTACATATAGTGTAATGGCCTTTACTATCTCTCCAAATCATATAATTGCCCCTACACAGCCCTCCGTACAATATGAAAGAGCCCACACAAACCTTAACACTGTATAATTACTTGTATACAGTATAATGGTTTCCGAATAAGTATAAAGGTACCCTCATAGCCTTCCACATATTATAATGGCCCCACAAAGCCTTCCATATAGTATAATCAGTGTCACATAATCCTCCACATTGTAATGGGCCCCACATAGTCCTCCTTAAAGTATAATATGCCCCACATAGTCATCCATATCTTCTAATGCACCCCATAGTCCTCCATAAAGTATAATGCTTTCCCATAGTCCTCCATGTACTATAATGCACCTCATAGTCCTCCATATAGTAATGGGCCCCACATAGTCCTCCAGCTACTATAATGCACCCCATAGTCCTCTATATAGTAATGGGTCCCACATAGTCCTCCATATAGCATAATGCACCCTACAATCCATCATATATTATAATGCATTACCCATAGTCCTCCATATATTAAAATGCATCATCCATAGTCTCATATCGTATAATGCACCCCATATTCCTCCATATATTATAATGCACTCCCTACATTCTTTCATATAGTATTATGCAGCTCCATATAGTATTATGCAGCTCCATATAGTATTATGTAGCCCCATATAGCATTATGCATTCCATATAGCATTATGCAGCCCCACATATTATTATGCAGCCCCATATATAGCACTATGCACTCCGTATAGTATTATGCAGCTCCAAATAGTATTATGCAGCCCCATATAGCATTATGCAGCCCCATATAGTATTATGCAGCCAGCCCCATATAGCACAATGCACCCCATATAACATTATTCAGCCCCACATATAGTATTATGCAGCTCCATATAGAATTATGCAACCCCATATAGCACTATGCACCCCATATTTTATTAAGCACCGCCATATTATGCAGCCCCATGTAGTAGTATGTAGCCCAATAAAGTTTTATGCAGGCCCATATAGCATTATGCATCCCCATATAGTATTATGCAACACTATATAGTATTATATTACCCCATATAGTATTATACAGCCCTCATATAGTAATATGCAGCCGCCATATAGTATTATCCACTCCCATATAGTATTATGCAGCCCCATATAGTAATATGAAGCCCTCATATAGCATTATGCAACAGAATATAGTATCATGCACCCCCATATAGTATCATGCACCCCCATATAGTTTTATGCAGCCCCCATATAGTATTATGCAGCCCAGTATTATGCAGCCCCATATAGCATTATGCACCCCCATATAGTGAATCTAACTTCTTTGGAGTTGAGATGAATCTGGACTCTAAAACTATTACATCCACAGAGTTGAAACAATAATATTAGTTTTGCCCCTTTTTTGTGATCACTATTTAATGCCATGTTTGTGGTTAGTTTTTGGTTTTAATGCTTTTTTGTATATTAAAAACATTTTTTTAGTCACCAGATATTCATGGGCTTGGGTAATTGGCTTTTCTACTCCGGATTATCTTCCTTGGTTATGTACCAATGATATACCCTGGACTCATTATCTCCTTGGATACAATATGCTTTGATCTACTATATTTTTATTAATCTGCTGTATTATATTTACATCTATGTGCTCTTTCTATATATCCTGTTCATATAGTATGTTTACAGTTGTTATATATAATTTATTATAGTTTATTCGAATTGAATTAATGTCCATTCTCATCTATTTTTGGGACTGTATTAGGTCGTCAGTATTAATTTATTTTGTACCATTTGTGTATCTTGTATACCTGATTTAGTTCAGATGATATATAGCTCTGGGCCGGTATATTGTACAATGCCCTATTTTTGAGTTCTCAGTGGTTTATTTTCAGTGTTAAACTAGTGATATAGATAACTTGTTATGTGGTGCAATACCTTTGAGGTTCAGGTCAATAATGTTACATTCATACATCCATTGGTATTCTTAATAAATCTATCCCCGCTGTAATTTATCTTTAAACCACCAGATGGAGCTAATACTGAATATCCAATTTGATAATTCTGCTCTATATCATCACCGGCATTGCAGGTACGCATGCGCATCTCTGGTGCAGGTCTCTCCATCTGCACGCTGTATCTCTATGTGCCGCATCACCTGGGATCATGTGCTTTGGCACTAGATCTTTCTTCCCAGATCTGATGTGGCTCATGTCACAGCAGCCGATGGGCAGTCTCGTTGCCGTGGACGCTCATGCATCAATCACTGTATGCCACCTGCTGATACTCCATTGGACCTTTGTAATCTCCCTCTGTGCACATGACATCACCCTCTGACGAAGGCAGATGCTGAAACGTACATTGGGTTTGGCACCTTTTCCCAGCTCTACACCTCGTACACCATTGCACTAGCACGTTGGTAAGTTAACTATTTGCATCATTGTTTTATTACACGCTGCGAGGCAGTGATACAAGGCTTCTATGTATGGCTCCTTGTGGGCTACATTACATCTCTGTAACCTCTTGGTGCTTTCACCATTCCGTTGTTTATATATGGATATAGATTGAATTCAATTTTATTAGATTTCTGTAATTATATATACATTGTATTTTGTGAGTGCTAATAATATTTTTTCTGATACATATTCTCCATCTTATGTAAATCATTAGCACTGAGTATATTATATGCCTGTAGCATTTTTCTCTGATCTAATCTGCCTGGGGTCTTGTGTGCCCCCATTGTATGTACTTATTTACTCCCATCTTTTACACCCACCTTATTATTAATAAATATTCACACTTTTGCATCAAGTATGTCTGATCGCTTTCTTTGTTTTTGTTCGACCCCCATATAGTATTATGCAGCTCCATATAGTGTTATGCGCCCCATATAGTATTATGCAGCCCCATATAGTATTATGCAGCTCCCATATAGCATTATGCAGCCCTATGTAGCATTATGCAGCCCCATATAGAATTATGCAGCCCCATATAGTATTATGTGCGCCCATATAGTATTATGCAGCCCCATATAGTATTATGCAGCTTTCATATAGTATTATGCAGCTTTCATATAGTATTATGCAGCTAACATATAGTATTATGCAGCTCCACATAGTATTATGCACCCCAATATAGTAATATGCAGCCCCATATAGCATTAAGCAGCCACATATAGCATTATGCAGGCCTATATAGTATTATGCAGCCCCATATAGTATTTTACAGCCCTCATATAGCATTATGCCATTCTAGCAGCGTTATTTTCTTTCTCTAAAATCAATTGAGAGTTTCCTTGGCTGCATGTTTGGGATAATTTTCTTGCTGAAATATCCACTTTTATTTTGTCTCTATGTAGCTGTAGGATAACGAGAGATAGGGGCTCCTGTGCCATCCCTCATGCTAGGGGACTCTAGATTATCCCTAACCTCAGAGTTGCTCTTAATGGTGGAGATGCCTGAGTCCCATGCCTGACTATGCTCCTGACCAGAACTAATCTTATTCCCCCCTGCCACCATGGAAGGAAGCCCACAGGATATCAGATATTCTCCCCATGAGGAAGTTGTCTTTACTATATGGCATATTCAACATTAAGAAAGCGAAACATACGTAGGGGTTTTTGATACTGTGGGCTAAGGTTGATGATGTGGGAGTATTTCCTGAGCGATAATTAGACTATGTGGTTGGTTTAGATTATGAATTACATAGGCACTGCATAGACAATATATGAACAAATTAATATATACTGAACCCCCACTGTTTTGATGGTACTATCTCTGTATTGGATTTTTTTGTAGTTGATTTAGGTATTTAGTCATTATATATGCATGTACACTTTAATTGTAATATATATATAGGAATTGATTTATACCTATAAATGGATATCCTATCCATTTATACCAGTCCACCTGCTACCCCAATACTGCTTATATATATATACTGTATATTTGCCATTCTTACAGATTATATGTATTTACTGCTTCTCTGTCCAGTTTTTTATATGTAAGGTTTGAACAAATATTTCTTTTGTCACTTTGACACTAAATTTGCTATTTTGATATTAAAATATATCTATTTGCATGTTATGCTCCTTGTCCTCTTGGGGTTTTTTTTGTCACAGATAAAGACAGACAAGGGAAAACCAATACTCTGACACACTACAAACTTACAGGAACAAACAATGAGAATTTGAAGAGGAAAGCAAGAGCAGGAAGGTAGTAACAAAAGGTTACAAGGGTTACAACCACACTCAGTAACAAGTACCACAATCACCAGGTAGTCTTGATCACAACACCTGCCGAGAGCAGCTAAGATAAACTATAGCTGGCATAGAATGAATGCTCTAGTCAGCATATATAGGAGGGGAGCAGATGTAATTGGCTCCCTCACAACATGTGATCAAAGGAGACTATCAAGCAGACTAACAGAGATGAACTCTTGCTAGCCTGCCTATGAACTATCACCCTGCAAGTTGACACCCATGTCTGCCTGCATTAATCACAAACACCATAGAAGTTATCAAGCGAAGTGTCAGAATCAGTAGTCTGAACAGATACCAATGTTGCCATAAGGGGTACTTTGCACGTTGCGATATCGCTACTGCGATATCGTCGGGGTCAAATCGAAAGTGACGCACATCCGGCGCCGGTAACGACGTCGCAACGTGTAAAGCCTAAATGCGCCGATAAACGATCGCAAAAGCGTCGTAAATCAGTGATCTGTGTAGTATCGGACATTTCCATAATGTCACACCAATAGGAGATACGATGTTGTTCCTCGTTCCTGCGGCAGCACACATCACTGTGTGTAAAGCCGCAGGAGCGAGGAACATCTCCTTACCTGCCTCCACCGCCAATGCGGAAGGAAAGAGGTGGGCGGGTTGTTTACGTCCAGCTCATCTCCGCCCCTCAGTTTCTATTGGCCGCCTGCCGTGTGACGTCGCTGTGACACCGCACGACACGCCCCCTTAGGAAGGAGGCGGGTCGCCGGCCAGAGCGACGTCGCAGGGCAGGTAAGTGCGTGTGAAGCTGCCGTAGTGATAATGTTCACTATGGCAGCTATCACAAGATATCGCATGTGCAACGGGGGCAGGTACTATCGCGCTCGGCATTGCTATCATCGGCTAGCGATGTCGCAGCGTGCAAAGTACCCCTAACAGTCAGCAAAGTTTTTATAAATCTCTGTGTGACAAAACAGCAGCAGAAGTAGGGACATATATACCAGGATGAGCCCAGGATAAAGGTCATATATACCAGGATGGGAGACATATATACAGTGGGGGGAAAAGTATTTAGTCAGTCACCAATTATGCAAGTTCTCCCACTTTATAAAGATGAGAGAGGCCTGTAATTGACATCATAGGTAGACCACATTTTGTCTCTCATAGTTATGGTCTATCTATGATGTCAATTACAGGCCTCTCTTATCTTTTTAAGTGGGAGAACTTGCACAATTGGTGCCTGACTAAATACTTTTTTTTTCCCCACTATAACAGGATGGGCTAAGGATGGGATGCATACAGTATATATACATATATATATATATATATATATGTATATATATATATATATATATATATACAGTTAGGTCCAGAAATATTTGGACAGTGACACAATTTTCGCGAGTTGGGCTCTGCATGCCTCCACATTGGATTTGAAATGAAACCTCTACAACAGAATTCAAGTGCAGATTGTAACGTTTAATTTGAAGGTTTGAACAAAAATATCTGATAGAAATTGTAGGAATTGTACACATTTCTTTACAAACACTCCACATTTTAGGAGGTCAAAAGTAATTGGACAAATAAACCAAACCCAAACAAAATATTTTTATTTTCAATATTTTGTTGCGAATCCTTTGGAGGCAATCACTGCCTTAAGTCTGGAACCCATGGACATCACCAAACGCTGGGTTTCCTCCTTAATGCTTTGCCAGGCCTTTACAGCCGCAGCCTTCAGGTCTTGCTTGTTTGTGGGTCTTTCCTTCTTAAGTCTGGATTTGAGCAAGTGAAATGCATGCTCAATTGGGTTAAGATCTGGTGATTGACTTGGCCATTGCAGAATGTTCCACTTTTTTGCACTCATGAACTCCTGGGTAGCTTTGGCTGTATGCTTGGGGTCATTGTCCATCTGTACTATGAAGCGCCGTCCGATCAACTTTGCGGCATTTGGCTGAATCTGGGCTGAAAGTATATCCCGATACACTTCAGAATTCATCCGGCTACTCTTGTCTGCTGTTATGTCATCAATAAACACAAGTGACCCAGTGCCATTGAAAGCCATGCATGCCCATGCCATCACGTTGCCTCCACCATGTTTTACAGAGGATGTGGTGTGCCTTGGATCATGTGCCGTTCCCTTTCTTCTCCAAACTTTTTTCTTCCCATCATTCTGGTACAGGTTGATCTTGGTCTCATCTGTCCATAGAATACTTTTCCAGAACTGAGCTGGCTTCATGAGGTGTTTTTCAGCAAATTTAACTCTGGCCTGTCTATTTTTGGAATTGATGAATGGTTTGCATCTAGATGTGAACCCTTTGTATTTACTTTCATGGAGTCTTCTCTTTACTGTTTACTTAGAGACAGATACACCTACTTCACTGAGAGTGTTCTGGACTTCAGTTGATGTTGTGAACGGGTTCTTCTTCACCAAAGAAAGTATGCGGCGATCATCCACCACTGTTGTCATCCGTGGACGCCCAGGCCTTTTTGAGTTCCCAAGCTCACCAGTCAATTCCTTTTTTCTCAGAATGTACCTGACTGTTGATTTTGCTACTCCAAGCATGTCTGCTATCTCTCTGATGGATTTTTTATTTTTTTTCAGCCTTAGGATGTTCTGCTTCACCTCAATTGAGAGTTCCTTAGACCGCATGTTGTCTGGTCACAGCAACAGCTTCCAAATGCAAAACCACACACCTGTAATCAACCCCAGACCTTTTAACTACTTCATTGATTACAGGTTAACGAGGGAGACGCCTTCAGAGTTAATTGCAGCCCTTAGAGTCCCTTGTCCAATTACTTTTGGTCCCTTGAAAAAGAGGAGGCTATGCATTACAGAGCTATGATTCCTAAACCCTTTCTCCGATTTGGATGTGAAAACTCTCATATTGCAGCTGGGAGTGTGCACTTTCAGCCCATATTATATATATATAATTGTATTTCTGAACATGTTTTTGTAAACAGCTAAGATAACAAAACTTGTGTCACTGTCCAAATATTTCTGGACCTAACTGTATATATATATATATATATATATATATATATACATATATATATATATATATATATATATATGTATATTCTATAGATTAAAGGAAATCTGTCATGTTTTTGCTATGCAAACTGAGGACAGCATGCCTCCTGTGCTGTTGTTTACTTAAACTGAGTATTTTATCACTTGAAAACTATCATTGCTGTGACTAGCTTGCTCCTACCATGTTGTGCGACTCCGCCACCTCTTGTGATTAGCAGTTCACTGTTTATAGAAATGAAATTCAGAGCTAAGTGTGGGTGGGGGCAGCTTTTTCAGCTCTGCTGCATGGCTATATCTAAAAACGCTGATTGTGTCAGAACCACTGCACCCAGTAATATAATTGATACATCAATGGATTCAGGGTCATTTTGCCTAGAATATGCCGCACTCAGATGAGGTAGCATATACTTGCTGACAGATTCTATCCAAAATTTCATCCTTTTATTAATTGAGTGGATGAAAACATCTGAATTCGCAGCATAAGTTGTTTTAATTAACTTGCTTGAAAGGAGACAGTTCTATTCTCAACAAGATGTCTGAGACTCATACATTTTGGTCAAGGTAATATTGACAATTATAGATGTTACTTTACATCATATTCAAAGCAGGTCAAACTGGATTTGCAAATAGTTAAAATTTCTTAAAATGAGAATACTATTTATGCAAAAACCCGGTTACAACAGGTAGTTTGCCTAACAATGTTTTCCTTTGTAACCTTTCTATACCCCTGTTGTGGTTATTTCCAACTAAAGAAATTTTGTCTTCAGTATGACCACATCTCTTCTCCTACTTAAAGACAAGAAACTGTCTCTGACCACAAAGGAGAACATCTTCTATTGCTATATGATAGAAAATAAATGTATATTTCTCCAAGTATAAGGTTATATTATACTATAGCAATCTTATCTTGACTTCCTTATCTAGGGTAAGTTGAACAAATTCAATACATATTTTATTATTTGTTCAGTTTTTGTCCTTTACTTTCTTGCTAAAGTTTTATATCCATAGACATAATGAATAAATAATACATTTATTTACAGATTAGTATAACAGATTCCATTTAATAGTTACATCATATTCCACAGAACGTTGCAGACTTCCTCATCACTGTCCCCTTTGGGGCTCAAAATCTCTATTCCTTATCAGTATGTCTTTGGAGAGTGGGAGGGATTGGAACCATCTGGAAGAAAGCCATGCAAACACCATACAAACTTCTTGAAGATTTTGTCCTTGGTGGGATTTGGACCTAGAACCCCAGTGCTGCAAGCCACAGTGCTAGCTACTGAGCCACTATGCTGATGTATATACAGTGCCTTGCGAAAGTATGCGGCCCCCTTGAATTTTTCAACCTTTTCCCATATTTCAGGCTTCAAACATAAAGATAAAAATTTTAATGTTATGTTAAAGAATCAACAACAAGTGGAACACAATTGTGAAGATGAACAATATTTATTGCTTATTTTAAATGTTTGTAAAAAATAAACTGAAAATTGGGGAATGCAATATTATTCAGCCCCTTTACTTTCAGTGCAGCAAACTTACTCCAGAAGTTCATTGAGGATCTCTGAACGATGCAAAGTTGTCCTAAATGACTGATGATGATAAATATAAGCCACCTGTGTGTATTCGAGTCTCTGTGTAAATGCACCTGCTCTGTGATAGTCTCAGTGTTCTGTTTAAAGCACAAAGAGCATCATGAAGACCAAGGAATACAACAGGCAGGTCCGTGATACTTGTGGAGAAGTCTAATGCCAGATTTGGTTGCAAAAAGATTTCCAAAACTTTAAACATCCCAAGAAGCACTGTGCAAGCGATCATATTGAAATGGAAGGCGTATCATACCACTACTTATCTACCAAGACATGGCCGTCCCTCAAAAATTTCATGTCAAACAAGGAGAAGACTGATCAGAGATGCAGCCAAGAGGCCCATGATCACTCTGGATGAACTGCAGAGATCTACAGCTGAGGTAGCAGAGTCTCTCCATAGGACAACAATCAGTCGTACACTGCACAAATCTGGCCATTATGGAAGAGTGGCAAGAAGAAAGCCATTTCTCAAAGACATCCATAAAAAGTATTGTTTAAAGTGTGCCACAAGCCACCTGGGAGACACACCAAACATGTGGAAGAAAGTGCTCTGGTCAGATGAAACCAAAAATCAAACTTTTTGAGCATAATGCCATACGATATGGTTGGCGTAAAAGCAACACAGCTCATCACGCTGAACACACCATCCCCACTGTCAAACATGGTGGTGGCAGCATCATGGTTTTGGCCTGCTTTGCTTAAGCAGGGACAGAGAAGATGGTTAAAATTGATAGGAAGATGGATGGAGCCGAATGCAGGACCATTCTTTAAGAAAACCTTTTGGCGTCTGCAAAAGACCTGAGACTGGGACAGAGATTTGTCTTCCAACAAGACAATGATCCCAAATATAAAGCAAACTCTACAATGGAATGGTTCACAAATAAACGTAACCAGGTGTTAGAATTGGCAAGTCAAAGTCCAGACCTGAATCCAACCAAGAATCTGTGGAAAGAGCTGAAAACTGCTGTTCCCAAACGCTCTCCATCCAACCTCACTCAGCTCCAGCTATTTGCAAAGGAAGAATGGTCAAGAATTTCAGTCTCTCAATGTTCAAAACTGATAGACACATATCCCAAGCGACTTGGAGCTGTATTCGCAGCAAAAGGTGGTGCTACAAAGTATTAACTTGAAGGGGCCGAATAATATTGCATGCCCCAATTTTCAGTTTTTTATTTTTTACAAAAATTTAAAATAAGCAATAAATATTGTTCACCTTCACAATTGTGTCCCACTTGTTGATTCTTCACCATAACATTTTTAATTTATATCTTTATGTTTGAAGCCGGAAATGTGGGAAATGGTTGAAAAATTCAAGGGGGTTGAATACTTTCGCAAAGCACTGTATGTACTGTATATAAATAGTTTTATAGAAATTCAGAAGTTTGAAAAAAATAAATAAATAATAATTTTGTGTTGTGTCGCCATTTCCTGAGATTGGTAACATTATTATTACTTGTCAATGCAGCTTTTTGAGGGCATGATTTTTCTTTAGCGGGCTACTGGTTTTAGTTATATCAATTAGCTGTACATGTGACATTTTGATTGCTCCTTTGTGCATTTTTTATGGAGCGTGGTTCAAAAAAACCCACAATTCTGTCATTTGGATTTTTTTTGTTTTTTTAAGGATAAATATAAATATAACTAGAAGGTGGCCCGATTCTACGCATCGGGTATTCTAGAATTTACGTATTGTGTAGTTCCTGTATGATTTTTGTTATATATATATATATATATAGATGTTGTTGTGTGTAGTTACCAAGTGTTTGTGTAGGGCGCTGTACATGTTCTGAGTGTCGCGGGGGGTGAGAGCGGTGTTGTATGTGTGTTGTGTGTGTTGCGTTGTTTGTGGAGCGCTGTGTGTCTGTAGCGTTGTGTGTGTGTGTGTGTGTTGTGCGGTTTGTGTGTGTGTGGTGTGTTTTGGGGGGAGGTATGTTTTGAGCAATGTGTGTGTTGTGCAGTATGTGCGTATATTTGTGTGTGCAGCGTTGTCTGTGTGTGTGGGTGTCTGTGTAGGGCGTTGTTTGTGATTCCTAGTGTGTGTGTTGTGCAGTGCGCGTGTGTGTGTGTGTTGGGGGGAGGTGTGCACCTCCCATCGTGCTCCATCCCCCATGCTGCGCACCCCCCATCGCGCTGCATCCCCCATGCTGCGCACTCCCAAACGTGCTCCATCCGCCATGCTGCGCACTCCCAAACGTGGTCCATCCGCCATGCTGCGCACTCCCAAACGTGCTCCATCCGCCATACTGCGCACTCCCCATCGTGCTGCATCCCCCATGCTGCGCACTCCCAAACGTGCTCCATCCGCCATGCTGCGCACTCCCCATCGTGCTCTATCCGCCATGCTGCACACTCCCAAACGTGCTCCATCCGCCATGCTGCGCACTCCCAAACGTGCTCCATCCGCCATGCTGCGCACCCCCTATCATGCTCCATCCGCCATGCTCCGCACTCCCAAACGTGCTCCACCCGCCATGCTGCGCACTCCCAAACGTGCTCCATCCGCCATGCTGCGCACTCCCAAACGTGCTCCATCCGCCATGCTGCGCACTCACAAACGTGGTCCATCCGCCATGCTGCGCACTCCCAAACGTGCTCCATCCGCCATGCTGCGCACTCCCAAACGTGCTCCATCCGCCATACTGCGCACTCCCCATCGTGCACCATCCGGCATGCTGCGCACTCCCAAACGTGCTCCATCCGCCATGCTGCGCACTCCCAAACGTGCTCCATCCGCCATGCTGCGCACTCCCAAACGTGCTCCATCCGCCATGCTGCGCACTCCCAAACGTGCTCCATCCGCCATGCTGCGCGCTCCCAAACGTGGTCCATCCGCCATGCTGCGCGCTCCCAAACGTGCTCCATCCGCCATGCTGCGCACTCCAAAACGTGCTCCATCCGCCATACTGCGCACTCCCAAACGTGCTCCATCTGCCATACTGCGCACTCCCAAACGTGCTCCATCCGTCATGCTGCGCACTCCCAAACGTGCTCCATCCGTCATGCTGCGCACTCCCAAACGTGCTCCATCCGCCATGCTGCGCACTCCCAAACGTGCTCCATCCGCCATGCTGCGCACCCCCCATCATGCTCCATCCGCTTGGGAGTGCGCAGCATGCCGGATGGTGCACGATGGGGAGTGCGCAGTATGGCGGATGGAGCACGTTTGGGAGTGCGCAGTATGGCGGATGGAGCACGTTTGGGAGTGCGCAGCATGGCGGATGGACCACGTTTGGGAGTGTGCAGCATGGCGGATGGACCACGTTTGGGAGTGCGCAGCATGGCGGATGGACCACGTTTGGGAGTGCGCAGCATGGGGGATGCAGCACGATGGGGAGTGCGCAGTATGGCGGATGGAGCACGTTTGCTCAGCCTCTCTCCTTCCAGCCTCCCTCAGCATCAGCCTCCCCCTCCCAGCCTTCCCCAAGATCAGCCTCTCTGCTCCCAGCCTCCTCCAGCACGCCGTGCTCCTCTGCCGACACTCACCCACACCCGATCGCATCCACTCACCCACACAACCGATCGCATCCACTCACCCACACAACCGATCGCATCCACTCACCCACACACCCGATCGCATCCACTCACACACACCCGATCGCATCCACTCACACACACCCGATCGCATCCACTCACACACACCCGATCGCATCCACTCACACACACCCGATCCCATACACTCACACACACAGACACTGACGATATTGCACATACGCGCTGATACTCACAACATCCGGGGATATCACATGCTTCTGGCCATGTGATCCTCCGTCAGGTCCTGGAAGCTCACAGCACAATATCGCCGCCGAGAAGCAAGCGATATCCCAGGATGTTGTGAGTATTTGGATGCGATGTGATGTGTGAGGTATGTGTGAGTGTGATCTGATTTGTGTGTGTGTGTGTGCTGTTATGTGTGTGCTGTTATGTTATGTATTTTCCGCAGCTGCAGGACCTTGATGTGTGGATGCGATGTGATGTATGTGTGAGGTGTGTATGAGAGTGAGTGTGAGCCGGTGTACACTGGTAACTATGATACACATCGGGTAACTAAGGGACCTTAGTTACCCGATGTGTATAATGGTTACCAGCTTTCACGGCCTCTGTTAAGATCCCAGCATCGCAAGGTATGTCTGGCGCTGCCGGGATCCTGACGGAGCCGGTGTAGAAGCAAGCGATATCCCAGCATGTTGTGATGTGTGGATGTGATGTGTGGATGTGATGTGTGGATGTGATGTGTGAGGTGTGTGTGAGAGTGAGTGTGATCTGATGTGTGTGTACTCACCTGGGAATCGGAGCCCCGTGTCAGTTGGGCCACAGCGAGCGTGCATTGCGTGAGGGGGGCGGGGCCTGCAGAGAGCCGGGGCGAGAGGCCAATCCGTGTGGGGGGGCGGGGCCATGGCGAGCCCAGCGGCCAATCAGCTTTGTGTCACCGTAAGGACACAATTTCGGAGCATGACAGACAGACAGACAGACAGATAGACAGACAGATAGACAGACAGACAGACAGAATAAGGCAATTATATATATAGATATTACACTTTAGTTCATTTCTCTACAGTATTTGCATATCAATATGCAGGGATGCATACATTTATACTGTATAGATGATAGACAAATAGATCATTGGGAAGAAATGAGTAAAGAAGCATAGACAAGTATAAAGCAAGAAACATAAAGAAAAGTTGTATTGACATATATAAAAATAACAGATACAGCCCCTGGCACTGCGCCTTAGGGCTGATTCTTTTATATACTGGAATTGTGTTTGGGTCCAGGAAGGAGGGATTGGTGCTATATGCAGATCATCTGCTTCTGTTTGCGGTGCACACGAACTCCATTATTCCTAGAGCTATGGAATTGATAGACCAGTTTGGTAGCTTCTAGGGGCTGATAATAAACTGGACTAAGTCTTTCTTAGGGGTACTTTGTACGCTGCGACATTGCAAGCCAATTGCTGCGATGCTGAGCGCGATAGTCGCCGCCCCGTCGCAGCTGCGATATCTTGTGATAACTGCCGTAGCGAACATTATCACTACGGCAGCTTCACATACACTTACCTACCCTGTGACGTCGCTCTGGCCAGCAAACCGCCTCCTTCCTAAGGGGGCGGGTCGTGCGGCGTCACAGCGACGTCACACGGCAGGCGGCCTATAGAAGCAGAGGGGCGGAAATGAGCGGGACGTAAACATCCCGCCCACCTTCTTCCTTCCTCATTGCAGCCGGGACGCAGGTAAGGTGATGTTCCTCGCTCCTGCAGCTTCACACACAGCGATGTGTGCTGCCGCAAGAACGAGGAACAACATCGGTCCTTTCCGAAATTATGGAAATGACCGACGCTACACCGATGATGCGATTTCAACGCTTTTGCGCTCGTTAATCGTATCAAAAACGATTTACACACTCCGATGTCGACAGCGATGCCGGATGTGCGCCACTTTCGATTTGACCAAACCGACATCGCACCTGCGATGTTGTAGTGTGCAAAGTACCCCTTACTCTTTTTCTCCCTTAAAAGATCTCACGTGGTCGATATTAGTGTGCATGGGATCAGGGTGGTATGCCGATTTAAATATTTGAGAATAATCCTCTCCAGAACCCCTTCAGATATACAGTACAGACCAAAAGTTTGGACACACCTTTTCATTCAAAGAGTTTTCTTTATTTTCATGACTCTGAAAATTGTAGATTCACATTGAAGGCATCAAAACTATGAATTAACACATGTGGAATGAAATACTTAACAAAAAAGTGTGAAACAACTGAAAATATGTCTTACATTCTAGGTTCTTCAAAGTAGCCACTTTTTGCTTTGATTACTGCTTTGCACACTCTTGGCATTCTCTTGATGAGCTTCAAGAGGTAGTCACCAGAAATAATTTTCACTTCACAGGTGTGCCCTGTCAGGTTTAATAAGTGAGATTTCTTGCCTTATAAATGGGGTTGGGACCATCAGTTGTGTTGTGCTGAAATCTGGTGTATACGCAGCTTATAGTCCTACTAAATAGACTGTTAGAATTTGTATTATGGCAAGAAAAAAACAGCTAAATAAAGAAGGAGGGGACATCATTACTTTAAGAAATGAAGGTCAGTCAGTCCAAAAAATTGGGAAAACTTTGAAGGTGTCGCCAAGTGCAGTGGCAAAAATCATCAAACGCTACAAATAAACTGGGTTACATGAGGACCGCTCCAGCAAAAGAAGACCAAGAGTCACCTCTGCTGCGGGGGATAAACTTATCCGAGTCACCAGCCTCAAATCGCAGGTTAACAGCAGCTCAGATTAGAGACCAGGTCAATGCCACACAGAGTTTTAGCAGCAGACACATCTCTAGAACAACTGTTAAGAGGAGACTTTGGGCAGCAGCCCTTCATGGTAAAATAGCTGCTAGGAAACACTGCTAAGGACAGGCAACAAGCAGAAGAGACTTGTTTGGGCTAAAGAACACAAGGAATGGACATTAGACCAGTGGAAATCTGTGCTTTGGTCTGATGAGTCCAAATTTGAGATCTTTGGATCCAACCACCGTGTCTTTGTAGAAAAGGTGAACGGATGGACTCTACATGGCTGGTTCCCACCGTGAAGCATGGAGGAGGAGGTGTGATGGTGTGGGGGTGCTTTGCTGGTGACACTGTTGGGGATTTTTTCAAAATTGAAGACATACTGAACCAGCATGGCTACCACAGCATCTTGCCGCGGCATGCTATTCCATCTGGTTTGCGTTTATTTGGACCATCATTTATTTTTCAACAGGACAATGACCCCAAATACACCTCCAGGCTGTGTAAGGGCTATTTGACTAAGAAGGAGAGTGGTGGGGTGCTACGCCAGATGACCTGGCCTCCACAGTCACCAGACCTGAACCCAATCGAGATGGTTTGGAGTGAGCTGAACCGCAGAGTGAAGGCAAAAGGCCCAACAAGTGCTAAGCATCTCTGGGAACTCCTTCAAGACTATTGGAAGACCATTTCCAGTGCCTACCTTTTGAAGCTCATCAAGAGAATGCCAAGAGTGTGCAAAGCAGTAATCAAAGGAAAAGGTGGCTACTTTGAAGAACCTAGATAGAAGACATATTTTCAGTTGTTTTACACTTTTTTGTTAAGTATTTCATTCCACATGTGTTAATTGATAGTATTGATGCCTTCAATGTGAATCTACAATTTTCAGAGTCATGAAAATAAAGAAAACTCTTTGAATGAGTAGGTATGTCCAAACTTTTGGTCTGTTCTGTAATAGCTTCTATTCCTTTCCCCCTGATACCACTATTTATAGAGAAATTTAAGTGATGGAGTTCCCTCCCTCTCTCTGTAGCGGGCAGAATAAACCTAGTTAAAATGTTTTTTTAACCATAATGCCTATACATGACCTAGAATTTATTTGTTTGGATTCCCCACTCCTTTTTTAGATCATTAGAATCCATACTGATATCCTTTATTTGGGAACCGTCAAGATCTAAAATTCAACTTGCCAAGTTACAGAGGCCAGAAATTTTACGTGGTACTGTGCTCACAGACATGTATATGTAATCGCTAGCGGGCCAACTTAAGTTTCTGATGAAGTAACAGTGTCAGCTTGCAGCCATGGACCGAGGTGCTTATCTGGCAGATGACCTAAACCTGGAACGGCTATGGCCTATACTGGAAGATCAAAAGTATGCTCTTTAATAGTAAATTATTGCCTATACATAAGTAAGCCATTAAAATATGGAAAGAGACCAAACATATCTTTGGTCATTTAGCCACCCCTCTTGAGACCCCGATCTGGCACAACTTGAATTTACTTCATTTTATGAGGCTCAGTGGTTTTCGGGACTGGAAGAGCAGGGGGATATCTACTGTAGGGAATTTGGTGCATGTACAGTTAGGTCCAGAAATATTTGGACAGTGACACAAGTTTTGTTATTTTAGCTGTTTACAAAAACATGTTCAGAAATACAATTATATATATAATATGGGCTGAAAGTGCACACTCCCAGCTGCAATATGTGAGTTTACACATCCAAATCGGAGAAAGGGTTTAGGAATCATAGCTCTGTAATGCATAGCCTCCTCTTTTTCAAGGGACCAAAAGTAATTGGACAAGGGACTCTAAGGGCTGCAATTAACTCTGAAGGCATCTCCCTCGTTAACCTGTAATCAATGAAGTAGTTAAAAGGTCTGGGGTTGATTACAGGTGTGTGGTTTTGCATTTGGAAGCTGTTGCTGTGACCAGACAACATGCGGTCTAAGGAACTCTCAATTGAGGTGAAGCAGAACATCCTGAGGCTGAAAAAAAAGAAAAAATCCATCAGAGAGATAGCAGACATGCTTGGAGTAGCAAAATCAACAGTCGGGTACATTCTGAGAAAAAAGGAATTGACTGGTGAGCTTGGGAACTCAAAAAGGCCTGGGCGTCCACGGATGACAACAGTGGTGGATGATCGCCGCATACTTTCTTTGGTGAAGAAGAACCCGTTCACAACATCAACTGAAGTCCAGAACACTCTCAGTGAAGTAGGTGTATCTTTCCCTAAGTCAACAGTAAAGAGAAGACTCCATGAAAGTAAATACAAAGGGTTCACATCTAGATGCAAACCATTCATCAATTCCAAAAATAGACAGGCCAGAGTTAAATTTGCTGAAAAACACCTCATGAAGCCAGCTCAGTTCTGGAAAAGTATTCTATGGACAGATGAGACAAAGATCAACCTGTACCAGAATGATGGGAAGAAAAAAGTTTGGAGAAGAAAGGGAACGGCACATGATCCAAGGCACACCACATCCTCTGTAAAACATGGTGGAGGCAACGTGATGGCATGGGCATGCATGGCTTTCAATGGCACTGGGTCACTTGTGTTTATTGATGACATAACAGCAGACAAGAGTAGCCGGATGAATTCTGAAGTGTACCGGGATATACTTTCAGCCCAGATTCAGCCAAATGCCGCAAAGTTGATCGGATGGCGCTTCATAGTACAGATGGACAATGACCCCAAGCATACAGCCAAAGCTACCCAGGAGTTCATGAGTGCAAAAAAGTGGAACATTCTGCAATGGCCAAGTCAATCACCAGATCTTAACCCAATTGAGCATGCATTTCACTTGCTCCAAATCCAGACTTAAGACGGAAAGACCCACAAACAAGCAAGACCTGAAGGCTGCGGCTGTAAAGGCCTGGCAAAGCATTTAGAAGGAGGAAACCCAGCGTTTGGTGATGTCCATGGGTTCCAGACTTAAGGCAGTGATTGCCTCCAAAGGATTCGCAACAAAATATTGAAAATAAAAATATTTTGTTTGGGTTTGGTTTATTTGTCCAATTACTTTTGACCTCCTAAAATGTGGAGTGTTTGTAACGAAATGTGTACAATTCCTACAATTTCTATCAGATATTTTTGTTCAAACCTTCAAATTAAACGTTACAATCTGCACTTGAATTCTGTTGTAGAGGTTTCATTTCAAATCCAATGTGGTGGCATGCGAGCCCAACTCACGAAAATTGTGTCACTGTCCAAATATTTCTGGACCTAACTGTAATAATGTGTGCTATTCCTTTTCTCAATTACAGACCAGCTACAAGCTGCCACATTCCCATTTTTTTAAGTATCTCCAGATCAGACACACATTTCACTCCCAGTTCCCGGATAAAGATTTAATATTTTCCTCTTTACCGATTATTTGAGTGATCCGATTCCAAGGTCCTGGGGCTTGATTTCCACTCTGGACTCCGCCCTCATTCATGCCAAGGCCCATAGTAGCCCAATAACTGTTTTAGACAAGTGGAAACTGAAAATCCCTGCAATAGGAGACATTATTTGGGGTGATATTATTGAATCTCATACTCATGTTTTGTCAGCTATAAACAGTAAGCTAATCCAACTGTATATTATCAACCAGAGTTTTATTACTCCTGTCAGGCTGAGTAGAATGGGGAGTTCTCAGAGTGACTGCTGCGCGGAGATGCGAGATGACTGCAGCTGATTTCTGGGACATGATGTGGGCTTGGGATATTCAGTCATACTGAAGAGAGGTGTCGGACTTTATCTGAAATCCTAGAGATGGATGTCTCATTGGACCCCCTGCTATGCATTTTCGGTATACCAGATGTTGAGGAGTGGTCGTGGTATACTAATATATTCTTGAAGAAGTCTTTATTTCTGGCACAGAAGGGGATAGTCCTCAGATGGACGAACAGCTGGCCACCTAGCCGCTCGCAATGGGTTCGTCCATTAAACACTACCTCATCCTTTCAATAATTTATATATAATAATAGAGGATGTCCTCAAAAGTTTTACATGTATGGGGAGATTGGTTGAACTCTCCTTTAGCAGGAAGCTCTATACAAACTCTTAAATATTTTTTGAGAGATATAACTGCTTTTTGAACCACACCACTTTAAGGCCGGCTCACTAGCCCACTGCAGTTATTTATGGATGTGCCAATGAGTCCACTTTGCGGTTTTATTAATATTGTTCTTTAAAGTTTATTGATGTCACAAAGATATATTATAGCAAGCTATGTGTCTTTTCTATGTTTAATTTTGATATCCATATGAAAACTTAGTTATTACATGGAATGATCATATTTCAATTACTGTGATATATGTTTCTTACCAATATTTTCATGTTGTGTACAAACTTCAATAAACCAAGTTTAAAAAATAAAAAAAACATTTACAAACTTTTGTTACCATTTTATTGTTTTCTCAGTGCACAGATTCAGCAGCACACTGTATGTCCAGACTGTATTGTCTTGACCAAGGTACAATGTGCTCATTAGTAATGTAGTCCTCACCACATCACATGCTCCGTGCTGCAGGTCCGCCCATTTGTGCTTTATAAAAGATCTGGCTGCTAGAAAAGCAGGGAAGCAGAAGTGGCTACAGAAGAGACGAAAGAGGTGAGTGAATAGCTACATATACAAAATTTTGAGGGGTAAGTTAATGTTATTTCTTTCTGTGTTTTTCCTGCTGGGACTATATATAATCCAAAAATAGCAAAGAGCCCTGGGGATCCACAGTAGCAATAGTGTAAATAGCTGAATCCAAGAGGAGCAATGAACAATAGGATAAACAAGACCTAAAATATAACATTTATTAGATATATATATAAAAAATGAGCAGCAGCTCACAGGTGAGTAAAAACAGAAAACAGCACACAGTATACACCGGTGCTATAGCAGGGCATACCTAGACGAGCCCAGATCAGATCACCCTAGGTAATAGGAATACAAGATGGCAACCTTCAGAACAAATAGGGAGCCTCCTATAGAATACCCAAAGGATGATCAAAACAACAAACAGAGAGACATACCTCCTTATTGCCAAATGCTAGAGGCCACAATGACGAGCAATAGTGTCCCAAAACTGCTTCTTAAGGATCAAGAAAAACGTATTTCTCATTTAATCCCCTATAGGGAACGTTCTTACCAGATCCTGAAGAGATGGCAGGGCGACTGTACCAAAATACTTAGGTCTCCTAGGGGAGCTGTCAATCAGCTCTTCAGATCCCACAGGAATGCCACAGAATGAAACTCCATATGTCTGTCAGAAACACTCACTCCCAACGCGTTTCTTGGGGATCAATCATCAGGGGAGTATGGGTGAAAAGCCTTGGGTACTGCCTCAGAAGTCTCCAAAAGTGCAGTAAATGTCATGCCCAAGATACTAAAAAATAAGACAAAGTGTATAACATAAGCCCTAAGCAGTGTATTATAAGGGCCTATCTATATGCCCCATAGACAAGAAACTCACCGCACACAGCGTGTATCATAGTAAACCTTTTGAAAAATGCCGCGCTGGCGTCCCGGAAACATGCTCCATTTATATCCCGGCGCATGCGCAATGGCACAATAACACTCAGTGACGTGTATACCGAAACCGGAAGTGCACGTCATCGGGCGCCGTGTCTCAGAAAGAGAACGTAGCCCAATCCAGTGACATCATATCCTGGAGAACCGCTCGCACTGAAGGGATAGGACGCGTTGCCATCGCAACCAAGATGCGACCTCACAGATCCAGAGCGGCGGTTCACAATATTTAACACATGCTGGCGATAAAACGCCGCATGGTAGGCAAAAGGCCATACATGGCAGTGTATCAAAATTGAAATTGACACTAATATCCACATAGCAGGTAGGAGAGATATATTTTATAAAATAAATAATGAGAAACAATTAAAAACAGAGGATCAAAGCAAAGATTGTCCCGAACGGATCACACAGAGAGCCATATAGCCATAAGCAGTATACCTCTATAAGTCAATCAGAGGTAAAAAACCTCTTATAAGATAACCTGAAAGAATCAATTGAAATCCCAAAGAGGTGGCCCACAGGTTACCCCTCATTACACCCAGGCCATCAAGATCAAAGGGTAGATTAAACCTAGCCTATGTAGATTGAGGGCTGGCCAGCGACCACGTAGGAGACAAAAGGGGCAACAGACGCAGCATGAAACCACAAGAACAGATAGAGGAAACTAAGGTGCCCGCTAGCAAAACCCCTATAGTAGATCCTCTCCCTACCTATCATGTGGGGGTCGGCACCCTATAAGAGCCCGCAAGTATGGTGCCCCTACTCGGCCGTCGTCTCGCCCTCCTATACTTACCCTATAGGCTAAAGTGCTCCTACAGGAAGGGTGTAAGGGACAGTGACTCATTCAGACCTACTGGTGCCATCGTGTCAAGGTTGTAAATCCAATAGCACTCTTTCTGGAGTACCTTTTTGTCCCAGTTTCCACCCCTGGGCGGGGGATGAATGAGGTCAATCCCCATGATTCTCAAACTTCTCAGATCACCATTATGGAAGTTGTTAATATGTCTATGTTAATTCTCCAGCCTGAAAAGTCTGGAGAATGATTCCAGTATCACCATAAAACCCTCTGACAAAGGGGGGAATGTGGTGATACTGGACTCCAGTGACTATAAGGATATCTGTTTGAATATCCTTAGGGATGAATCCTGCTATGCTATGCTAGACTCCAACCCACTTCAGGGATATAGGGAGGAGTTGAAGATCCTTTTGGAGGAGGCATTGGGGTCCAATTTAATTGATAAGAACGAGTTTGAGTATCTCTTGCCTGTCTTTCCGGTGGTGGCGACCTTCTATATTCTGCCCAAAATACATAAGGGCTTGAGCCCCTTGCAAGGTCGCCCCATTGTCTCGGGCATAGGTGGCCTAACGGAGAAACTCAGTTTGTATGTCGATAAAATCTTGCGCCCCTTTGTATTATCCCTGAATTCCTACCTCAGGGATACAACTGACTTTTTACGCAGGATAGAAGACATCTTCCTTGAGGAAGGGATGTTACTTTGCTCCATTGACGTGGAAGCTTTGTATTCATCGATCCCACATACGGCGGGAGTGGAGGCAGTCAGATACTTTCTGGGATCGAGAGGTAGTCAATTCCGCCAGCATAATGACTTCGTTATAAAAGCTTTGGAGTTTTGTCTCACTAGGAACATCTTTACATTTGGAGGGAGGCTCTTTCACCAGCTCAGGGGGACTGCGATGGGGAGTTGCTGTGCCCCATCGTATGCCAACCTCTCCTGGGCTGGTGGGAGGAGACGGTGGTGTTTGGTGGCCTTCTGGACACCGAGGACGTCGTCTTGTGGCTAAGATACATTGACGACGTCTTCGTGGTCTGGAAGGGCCAGACTGAGGGTTTCCACCATTTCATTGCCAAACTCAATGATAATACCATTGGCCTTAGATTCACCAGCGAGGTGGGTATAAACAGCCTGGCCTTCCTTGATGTGTTGGTGGAAAGAGGGACAGACGGCCGCCTCTTGACTACAACATTTAGGAAGGCGACGTCCTCTAATTCTTTACTTAGGTGGGAAAGTGCCCATCCTGTCCCACTGAAGAGAGGAATCCTGAAAGGGCAATTTGTAAGAATGAGGCGTAACTGCTCTGAGGAAGCAGGCTTCAAGGAACAGGCCCATGACCTAATGGGACGTCTAAGGGATAGAGGCTATCCTGAGGGTATTATCCATAAAGCGTATACTTCTGTACACAATATGGATCGTACTAAGCTGTTGAACCCAAATGAGAGGAAAAAAGAGCCTGAAGACGTCCTGAGGTTCATCACGACCTACAATAATGGATCGGGATGCCTCAGGGGAATCCTCTCAAGGCATTGGCATGTTTTGCAGATGGACCCCTTGATTGATAAACATTTGCTAGTGCAGCCGTCTGTCACCTATAGGAAGGCTAGATCCCTGGGTGACAGACTGGTGCATAGCCACTTCAGCGAGGGTGGGCCGGCGACGGCGAGGGGCGCAATTAGGGGCTGTTTCAAATGCCACGATTGTGTGAATTGCAGGTTCATTGAGGAAGGCAAGGAGTTTTCGGACCAAAAGAACAGTAGGAGTTTTCCCATAAGATCAATGATCACCTGTAAGTCAAAGGGGGTCATTTATAGGATGAAATGTGTATGTGGAAAACTCTATATTGGGAAGACTATCAGGGAGCTGCGACGAAGAGTGGGGGAACACAAGAATGACATCCTCAAAAAGAATGACACCCCGGTCGCCCGACATATTAACAACTTCCATAATGGTGATCTGAGAAGTTTGAGAATCATGGGGATTGACCTCATTCATCCCCCGCCCAGGGGTGGAAACTGGGACAAAAAGGTACTCCAGAAAGAGTGCTATTGGATTTACAACCTTGACACGATGGCACCAGTAGGTCTGAATGAGTCACTGTCCCTTACACCCTTCCTGTAGGAGCACTTTAGCCTATAGGGTAAGTATAGGAGGGCGAGACGACGGCCGAGTGGGGGCACCATACTTGCGGGCTCTTATAGGGTGCCGACCCCCACATGATAGGTAGGGAGAGGATCTACTATAGGGGTTTTGCTAGCGGGCACCTTAGTTTCCTCTATCTGTTCTTGTGGTTTCATGCTGCGTCTGTTGCCCCTTTTGTCTCCTACGTGGTCGCTGGCCAGCCCTCAATCTACATAGGCTAGGTTTAATCTACCCTTTGATCTTGATGGCCTGGGTGTAATGAGGGGTAACCTGTGGGCCACCTCTTTGGGATTTCAATTGATTCTTCCAGGTTATCTTATAAGAGATTTTTACCTCTGATTGACTTATAGAGGTATACTGCTTATGGCTATCTGACTCTCTGTGTGATCCGTTCGGGACAATCTTTGCTTTGATCCTCTGTTTTTAATTGTTTCTCATTATTTATTTTATAAAATATATCTCTCCTACCTGCTATGTGGATATTAGTGTCAATTTCAATTTTGATACACTGCCATGTATGGCCTTTTGCCTACCATGCGGCGTTTTATCGCCAGCATGTGTTAAATATTGTGAACCGCCGCTCTGGATCTGTGAGGTCGCATCTTGGTTGCGATGGCAACGCGTCCTATCCCTTCAGTGCGAGCGGTTCTCCAGGATATGATGTCACTGGATTGGGCTACGTTCTCTTTCTGAGACACGGCGCCCGATGACGTGCACTTCCGGTTTCGGTATACACGTCACTGAGTGTTATTGTGCCATTGCGCATGCGCCGGGATATAAATGGAGCATGTTTCCGGGACGCCAGCGCGGCATTTTTCAAAAGGTTTACTATGATACACGCTGTGTGCGGTGAGTTTCTTGTCTATGGGGCATATAGATAGGCCCTTATAATACACTGCTTAGGGCTTATGTTATACACTTTGTCTTATTTTTTAGTATCTTGGGCATGACATTTACTGCACTTTTGGAGACTTCTGAGGCAGTACCCAAGGCTTTTCACCCATACTCCCCTGATGATTGATCCCCAAGAAACGCGTTGAGAGTGAGTGTTTCTGACAGACATATGGAGTTTCATTCTGTGGCATTCCTGTGGGATCTGAAGAGCTGATTGACAGCTCCCCTAGGAGACCTAAGTATTTTGGTACAGTCGCCCTGCCATCTCTTCAGGATCTGGTAAGAACGTTCCCTATAGGGAATTAAATGAGAAATACGTTTTTCTTGATCCTTAAGAAGCAGTTTTGGGACACTATTGCTCGTCATTGTGGCCTCTAGCATTTGGCAATAAGGAGGTATGTGTCTCTGTTTGTTGTTTTGATCATCCTTTGGGTATTCTATAGGAGGCTCCCTATTTGTTCTGAAGGTTGCCATCTTGTATTCCTATTACCTAGGGTGATCTGATCTGGGCTCGTCTAGGTATGCCCTGCTATAGCACCGGTGTATACTGTGTGCTGTTTTCTGTTTTTACTCACCTGTGAACTGCTGCTCATTTTTTATATATATATATCTAATAAATGTTATATTTTAGGTCTTGTTTATCCTATTGTTCATTGCTCCTCTTGGATTCAGCTATTTAGACTATATATAATCGACTACAGAGCTTGATCACTGCAATGGATTATATCTTTGCCTCACACACTATACATCCGGCATGGTGTGTGAGGCTCTCCATAGCTTAGTCACCCGGGGTCATCATGGTGATGACCCAGAGATGCAATGGCAGCGATCGGGTCCCTGTGATCGCATTTCAGGGATCCGATTGCCAGGGAGAGGTAAGCGATCCCTCTCTCTGCATCCTGAATGCTACGATCGCATTGATCACAGCATTCAGGGGGTTAAACTTCCAGGAGTGCTGTGGGCACCGCTGCGGGCAATAAGAACCAGATCCCGGCTGTAACATCAACTGGAGACCGGGCAAAGATTGCAAGGGTACTGCGCAGGAACCCCCACGATTGCCATGACTAAAAAAAACATGAAAAAGGCATGGAAAAAAATGCGATAAAAAGTGAATTTTTTCTGCTGCGTTTTTCCTGCCAAATTATGCAGTTTTGTGTGTAGAAAATCTGCAGACAAATCTGTTACGTGGGCACATACTCGAATAGTTTTTCATGAAGATAGCAACTTGGCATTAACCTTTTGGCCTCTTTCACAAGTCAATATTTTGCATCAGTGTTTCATTTGTATGCCAAAACCAGGAGTGGAAGTTACACAGAATAAGTGTCAACCTTTCAATTATAGTTCTTCTCTGAAATCTCTACTCCACTCAAAAGGGGCAGAGACTGTTTTTTTCTGTGGCAAAAAGGGACACTTTATTAGTGCCTGTCCTTTGGTGCCCATGGAAAAACGACAGTCGGACATTCCTAGACCCAGGTTGTTTGGGGGATTTTATCCTGGGTCTACTTATATCTTCCACAATGGTGTCTTCCTGTTTAATACTCACCAGAATAAGGGTTGGGGTCAAGAAATCTATATTACAGCTTTTCTTGATAGTGGTTCAGGGGCAAACATGATCGATGAACAGTTTTGCTCCTACCTCAGGGATGGATTTGAAGGTGTTGTCAAATCCTGTTCAGATATTTGCCATTCATTCATCACCTCTTACTCAGGGTGTTTTTTGTGTGTGTACAGGGGCTGGCACTCCGTATAGGGATACTTTATTTGCAGCGGATATCATTTTATATTCTCAAAGGCCTCCCTGAACAAATACTAATGGAGTTTCTCTGGTTAGCGTTACATAACCTCACTGTTAATTGGAAAACCCAGGAGATAATAAAATGGAGCACATATTGTAAAGGCCACTATCTAGAAGAACCTGTATTTCAGCGGTAACCACAAGTCTTATAGGTCCTCTCTCTGATTATAATGATGTGTTCTCAGGGGGGAAATATCAGGAGTTGCCATTTAATAGGCCTTATGATTGCACCATAAGGTTGATGCTGGGAGCGAATTGTCCAAGTGCAGACTCAAAAATGTGTCGGGTCCTGAGAGATTAGCTCTCAAATAATACATAACAGAGAGTTTAACAAAAAAGCACATAAGGCCATGTTCATCACCATTGGCTGCAGGATTTCTTTTTGTCAAAAAGAAGGATGGTCGATTATGGTGATGCCTGAACTTCCGGGAGCTCAACTAAATAATGGTTTAGGTTCCATATCCTGTTCCACTCATTCCTGACCTTTTTAATCAGATTGCGGGTGCTAAATGGTTCCCTAAACCTTGTTAGAGGGGCCTATTATCTGAACTGGCCTTCCGATGTAGCAGAGACAGGATCATCATGGGACGTTGTGTGGATTACGTTGGACCTGCGGGGTGTTTTTGGGGTTAATAAATTATTGAAAGAGGGTGTTTTTTATTATTTAAAATAAAGGATTTTTTTGTGTTTTGTTTTTTTTCTTTTTATTTTAAAGGTTGGTAATGGGACACCTTTCCATTACCAACCCAGGGCTTGATGGCAGCTGTGATTTTTGACAAATCATAGCTGACATCAAACCTATATAATACACCAATTGCTAGCACACCAGGGCAATTGGGATGAGTCAGGTAAAGTGCCGCAATTAGCCCATCTAATGGACCTTCCCAGCCTGAGAATACCAGCCCCCAGCTATGTGCTATATCTGCGCTTTTTATCAGAAATGGGCAGAAGCTCACGTAAATTTTTATATTTATTTAAATAATTAAAAAAACATCATCCTGGGGAGCCTTTATTTTTTATAACAAGCCAAGATAAAGCACACAGCTCGGTGCTGAAACCCACACAGCTGTCTACTTTACCTGCACTAGTTATCACAAAATGGCGTAATACTCTAAAAACATTGTTCCCAGAAGCAACCTGTACTTCAAAGATGCATTCAGGCATTCTCCCCATGGTGTTTAATTACATAAATTTTTCCATCTATTTTAGCATTTTTACAGCCCCATCAGACATCCTGGGAAGGTCCGCCGTACAATTATTTGAGTTTCCCATTGACTTGCATTAGATTCGTTACTTGTGATGAGTACACAAATAGTACAAAATATTCAAGATGAATAATCCGAACCTGAATATTTCACTATTCACCCATCACTAATAATATTTATTTATAGAGCACCATTGATTTTATG